>NC_051435.1:27945251-27950272 GCF_001649575.2 Kryptolebias marmoratus | reverse complement strand
GGGAGGGGGGAAGGAGGAGGGGAACTAGTCATGTCTCCAGTCGATGTTTTATCCGTTTGTTTTGGGACACTTTGCTTCTGATAAGCGGAGGGTTCCTTCCTAATCATACATTCTTGAGCCTGTTCTTCTGTGTTGTTCTTGTTGACAAAGTAGAAAATGTTTGCAGCGAGCAGCTTTATCCCATGTTTGTTAAGATTGCGTCCACTTCTTCCAAAGAGGTGAAAGCGCTGCCAATAGATCCCGAGGTTATCGATGAAGGTCACCGAGCTGGCAGCATCATTCAAGCAGAATGTGGTGATTTGGCTTTTTCTGGGTTTTGTTTTAGTTCTCTGGTTTGTGTTTTGGTTTTGTTTTCTATTTTTAGTGTAACCCCTGGTTAAACAAACCATGCATTTAAGGCCTTCTAATATTTACAAAATATTTACAAGGTTGGTTTTATGCACACAGAAAATATATGCGAGAAAATTGTATTATTGTTTTTGTAAGTTGTTATCTGGGTGATTATATATATGTGGGAAGCGTGTACTGTTGTGACGCGAGAAATTATGGGAAAAACAGAAAGCCGAAGCTTTTCTAGAAGGGACTTGTGTTGGTACATAAGTGTATTTTTGTTTGACTAATTATGTCCTCCGTTAAAGACTGTATTGACTTTCTTATCTACGAAAGTAGTTTAAGTTAACGAGGGACAAGTGAACGCAACAGAGAAAAAAAAGAGGAAAAAGAAGGGGATGATGGGAAGAATAAGAGAGAAGCGCGGGAGAGGAGAAGAAAGAGGGAGCTGATGGAGATCGCTGCGGAGATGTGCAGAGGTTGCGTGGTGTAGCGAAATGCCCGAAGAAAAAAAAACTGCGGCTGAAACGAGGAGAACTGTGGCTGAGCTGAGGTGGCGAGAGGAAAGCGTTAACGTGGCGACGCTGGCGCTAGCGGGATGGAAGAGTAGTCCTGCAACTCGTGTGGCGGAGTTCTGAAAGAAGTTGGACTCACGAAGCATCCCCGACGGAGAGGACGTCGGCTGAGCGAGCAGGTCGGAGTTGGTTTATTGTTTAAACTGGGAAGAAGAGGAGTGTGTAAGAGACATCGCACCCTAGCTTCATCAGGCCTGCAACAAAAAAAAACAAAACAGCCCTTAACCGGTACCGGACAGTGTGTGTGTGAGAGTATGGGCCCATGTGTGATTTTGTGTATTTAGAACTGTGAATTATGGTAAATGTATGGAGTTCTAATGTGACATAAGTTGAATTCTGGTTATATTAAAATAATAGTTAAAAGGAAGAGTTTTCAGAAAAAACACGAAGTTAAAGTGAGTAAGGCATAAGGAACTGAACAGAAGAAAAAAAGTGCCTTAGCAACTTTATTTTATTTTGGGTATGTGAAACTTGTGTTGAACTAAAGATTTAGTTTTTTTTTCAAGTTCTTATTAAAAGAAAAATTTCAGTTAGCTGGATGTCTGGAGTTATTTCTGTTACACCAAAGGTGTGTAGTGTAATTAAGTCAGTACGATTTTACTCAACATAGGTAAACCTGCATGGTATCTACCAGAACTTAACGAACCCGACTAGCCACCCCACCAGTGAGTTTAAGTTCTCGTCCCAGTTACGAGCGGACAGAGCAGTGGGGTGCTACATTAGTTATCTGGTTTTTGTTTTCTTCTTGGTTCTGTCCTCCTTGTGTTTGTGTTCTCATTTCCACTCTTCCCCAGTCATTCATTTGTCTGTTAGCCACGCCTATCTTCACCTGTCCCGAATAAGTAATCATTCCACCTGTTCCCACTCACCTCGTTATCCCCAGTCTTTAAAACCCGGTCATTTCTCTCCATACCTCGCTGGTCCATTGTCTAAGGTTTGTCTAAGATTTGTTTGATGTTTGTCTCTCTTGTTTGCTTCGCTCCGTGTTCCTGGTTTTCTGAGTTCTGTTCCATTTATGTATTTTTATTTAGTTCTTATCTGTTTGCTGCCACGTCAGCTTTTTGTTTTTGTTCGTTTTCTTAGTTTAATAAATTAGTTTTTCTTTCTTTAAAATGAGTCTGCGCTCTGGGTTCGCCTTCGTCACTCCACATCATGACACAGAAGTGATGATACTTCTACTGGAAATGCCCTAGGTTGCACTAGAACTACTACAGCTGAATGCTGCTGTTACTGCTATTTCGCAAATAAGCAAATAATTCCATGTAAATAAGCAAACTTGATGGTGTAAAGGTTTGCAAAAAACAAAATAACATTTACATGAACGTTATGATTTTTTTTAGGTCAGAGCAAATGGCCCCTTTGGTCTTAGCTGTGTTCTGAATAACCATTAATTTTTCATTCCTGTTGGATGTAAACTACTTTTCAAAACTAAGGCTGTTCAAAGAACTTACTAAAAGAATGTCTAATTTAAATGATTGTAAACATGGCAGCCTACATGATCCAAGTTTGGCCCAGTTATTTTATTTCTACTTTGTGTTCAGTTCTCAGTTGGTTAGGGGCTGTGGTAGCTAAATGATCAATTCTGCATTCTTGTATTCATAAAACTGCAGGTTCATGCCCAGGTTAAGAGATAAAACAATTGCCCAGTCTTTCATGTGAGTTTGCTCGCTGTGGTGACACCTGCTGAAGGTTATGATCTGCTGCTGCCAAAACATCACATATTACCTACTTTTTTTCTCTGGAAATACTGTACATTTCCATATGAACTTAGTATGGGTCTAACAGTACATATGAGCTTGGTTTTGAGGTCACAGTTTGGATTCAGTACAACAGAAAAAAAAGTGAATTGTAAATTGTCTCACATATTTTAAACTGAAAATAACCCAAAAACAGAAGTATCACAAAACCAGAAAAAACAAGTCATCCTTGTTGGTGGTGAGGCTCTAAGGTTGCAGATCATGTGCAGCAGAGTAGGATTTGTTGAATTTGAAACTGTACAAAAAAAATAAAAAGTGAAAAAAAAACCCTCATTTGTCTTTTTCATCTAATTTAAATTCTAAACAGTGTCTTCCCACCATGGGTCAAACAAAACATTTAATAAACTACACGACTGAAAGGTATCTCTTCTTTATAAAAAAAATAGTACTAAAAGAGTGCTTGTTTCAGTTGTTATGAACAAAGCTTAATGCAAAATAAAAGGAAATACAAAACTATGGATGTTTCATAATTTTAGGTTAAAGCACTTTTGTTGTAGTAGTTTTAATGAAACAGGATACTTTATTACAGTGTGAAAAGGTCATTACAGAATGCTGTTCTGTAAAAAAAAAAAGAAAAAAAAAATGGCGGCGCCCTTGACGGCTGCGGCCACGTCGACTCCTAATAGCAATGTGCATTTTTTGTTAAATGTGTTGTCTGTTCCGTCTCAATCTTGCTCGAAAATAGTCTACAACAGAAGTCTTCTACTGGGACTATGAAACTCCAACTTTTCAAGCGACATCTCCATATGGACTTTGGAACCTTCTGCACTCGACAAACTAGAAATCGCACACTGGCAAGACCCAGGGGCCGGCAATGCACCCACCAGCCGACCCTGGAGTTGACGAAAGCGGTGGAAAGATGTTAGCATGCGTCGTAGGTGTGCAAGAGCTAGCAAGCAAGGCTGCCGTGCAGGTATCAGCGCTCGGCTAAAGAGATCACCACACAAACCTGCTTTGCCTTCAATTCTGCTCTCCAATGTTCGTTCGCTGGTAAACAAAATGGACTACCTTAGACTGGATCTATCCACACAAAGAAAGGTGAGAGACTGCAACGCCATCATCTTCACCGAGACTTGGCTTAACCACATGATTCCAGACAACGCCATTCAGCTGGATGGTCTAACACTGTTCTGGGCAGACAGAAACCCACTTGTCAGTGGGAAATCGAAGGGAGGTGGCATGTGCATTTTTCTCAATAACAACTGGACTACTAATGCCAAAATCATCTCAAGCCACTGTTCCGAGGACATCAAATTCCTAACAGTTAAGTGCCGTCCAACATACCTGCCAAGAGAATTCTCAGCAGTGACTTTAACAGCTGTGTATCTGCCTCCCAGCGCAAACACAAAAGACGCACTCTCCACTCTGTATCAGGCCGTGTGCTGCATTCATGATGCTAATCCGGACGCCACCAATATAATCGCGGATGACTTCAATCAAACCAATTTGAAGACAGTACTGCCACAATATCATAAACATGTGGACTTTGCAACCAGGGGAAGCAACATTCTTGATCAAGTATATACCAATGTCAAGCAGGCATACAGAGCTGTTCCCCACCCCCACCTAGGAAACTCCGACCATCTCTCTGTCAGGCTCATTCCTGCATACAGACCATCGTTAACGAGGTGCAAACCTTCTGTGAAACAGATCAGAACTTGGCCAGAGGGGGCCACCTCAGCGCTACAGGACTGTTTTGATCACACAGAGTGGAATGTCTTCAGAGAGGAAGCCACATCCAACCAACATGTCAACATAACAGAATACACTGAGTATGTTATTGGCTACATATCCAAATGCATGGAAGATGTCACATCTTCCATGCATTTGGATATGTAGCCAGTTCAAGTTGGCCCTCGCTGATCTGAGGGCATCTCTGTCACCGGACTTGAAAGCAGAGTTCCGTGCTCTCCTCTCTAGTGAGCCAGGGTTTGTCATTTTCCCTTGTGGTCACCGTCATCAAAAACATCAAAAACAATAAGGGTATCCCAAGATGAGAATCCCAATTACATGGATTATTTTAATGAATCAAGACGGAATCTGAATCTAGCATTAGAGTAGGCAGGCCACATTGTTGTAATTAGTAATTTGCATGATCTTCAACCATCAGGACTGTTTGTGAATCGGTGTACAAAGGTGTGTGTGTAGGGGTGGTGGTGGGGGTGTGGGGAGAGGGTATGTGTAGCAGAGACGGAGAAAGACTGACTGCATATATATATATACACTCCTGATCAAAATCTTAAGACCAGTCAAAAAATTGCAAGAATTTGCATTTTGCACTATTGGATCTTAAGAAGGTTCTAAGTAGAGCTTCACAATGTTAAAAGAAGAAATCAGCATAAGAGACAAAAACTTTTGA
>NC_051435.1:27935485-27943840 GCF_001649575.2 Kryptolebias marmoratus | reverse complement strand
ATATATATATATATATATATATATATATATATATATATATATATATAAACACATATACGTACATACATATACATACATATATACATATAACCTATTTATCTATGTTTGGGACCTTCATGTCTATAGAATGATGGTTTGGAATAAGTACATGTGCTATTACACCTCTAACTCTTAGTAATACTAATTAAATTAGGGTGAAGTCTTGTTGTTTTTTTTAATCTAGAAACGTTTGTGTTAGGCTATCTTTGTTGCTTTTTATTTGATGCATTGTTCATCTGACAGTTTGCCTGATCCATTTTCCACTGTATTTTACAACATGCACATAATAGACTGTTACTTTTCATTGTTATGATTTGATTCTCACAGTGGCCTTCTTTGCTCAGGATTATATCTAATAACTGACACTTTCACTTTGTTCTGATGCCATTTTTACAACTATCACAGTGCTGCTTAGTGGTGCCTGTGGGGAACATCAGGCCCTACCATACAATATCTGCAGGTTGATTTAGTTAAAGAAGCCTCTGATGAGTCAATAAATCCACCTGGATGTCATCTGACCAGTGCTTCAATGGAAACCTAATAAAATCTGAGCTTTCTGCCTTGGTTTTAATGTGGTTAGTGCAAATAAATTTGTTGCAGTTTGTTCACTGACCTATAAATAGAACATATTTGTTTGTTGCAGCACCTTTCTGTGAGAGGACAGTATGCTTGCTTGCCTTTAAACTGAAATTTCTCAATGCGAAATTCTTATCTACTTAACTTTTCCAGCTGAAACTGAGCTAGAGGAAGGAAACACCTAAACACATAACTACTAAAGATGATTAACTGGTTGTGCAAAAGGAACTCAAAATGCAGACTTCTTCTCAAAAAAAGAAAAACAAACAAACAGAAAAACTGATTTATTTACAAAACCGAAAACAAAAAGGCTAATGTGGTAGCAAAACGTATGAAAGAAAGATTACTCAAAGGATCACAAGGCGATACAAGAAGCAAGACTTGACTGTGGCGTAAAAACTAAACACCAACAGCAAGGAAAAACAAAACAGGGAACCAGCGAGGATATGAAGGAAGTGACTTAATATAAAGGGCTGAAAGTGGTTGGAAGATTGAATGTAGCTGGAGACAGGTAATGGGAAACAGGTGAAGTGGGCATGGCAGGCTGACTAGAAAACTATTAAGCTGCGAGCAGTCGAATAGTGACAGTGAACACATCAGAAAGTTGATCACACAAAAACTCAAGACAGATTCTCAAGAGCGGATTGCACAAAACCCACGAAGGAGAGAAAACACTTAGAAACAAAAACTTTGAGGATCACAAGCATGAAAATCAAATAAAGAAAAAAACCCAACTCAAATAACCCAAATCCTGACATAACATTTTTATGTTGTGAAAAATGGGTTGAATCTATCAATAAAAATTAGCATTTTTCTTATTTAGTTTTCTGTCTTGTTTCTAAGACCTGTTCTATACAAATTTTGTAAATACAAACTGGTCAGTGTAATCAAGTTTGCACTAATTTTTATCTCGTTTCTCTCGCATTTTGCATACGCGAGTTTGGTCCCTGTAAGTAGTTTACACCAGGGAGCAGCTGTTCACGCTGAGGGGCACATTGGTGCTCCCTGGGGAGCGACCCTGGATTCCCGGTGAGCTGCAGAGGAAGTGTCGGGGGACTCGCGCGAGGGTGCAGCGCCGTGCGAGAAGGAGATGCTACAAACCCGTTTTTCCCTCTGTCATTATGGGGAACGTGAGGTTTCTTCCAAATAAGATGGATGAGTTATCGGCGCTGACCTGACGCCACCCCATGCACCACTCTCTCACAGCACTGAGCAGCTCCTTTAGTCCCCGGATGCAGCACCCTAAGTGTGTGAAGGAAAGATACCGCAGGTCTTTCCTCCCGGCCGCCGTCCGACTGTATAACACCCACTGCTCTCAGCAGCTCATAACTCTTTATTATAGGCATACATTGGAATTTACTTATTAGTATTTTTTATATTCATTTGTTTTTTCTGTATATTGGTTCTGCTCTGTCCTCTGTGCTGCTGCAACAATGTAAATTTCTCCGCTGCGGGATTAATAAAGGAATATCTTATCTTATCTTAATAGGAAAGCCAAAATCCTCTACATCAAGACAGGTTATATGTAATGCTGGCAGTAGAAAGGTTTTTGTGACTGGGTTAAATGGGGCCAAAATAAGACCTCCAAGTTTTCTTATTTCTTGTGAAGTGTCTTCAAATGGTGGACGTTCTTCTGGGTCTTCATAGTTGCAGCAACAATGTACTGATCAAAAGAAGTGATTCTTGAACAGTGAGAGTTTATTCAAAATAACAGAGTCCGTGCCGAATCGGGACTTTTGGCCCAATTTGTGAAGATCCCCCCTTCCTCTCAGGGCTGCTTCTTTTTATGAACATTTACCACACCCAGTTGTAGAGTAAAAACACACACACACACGTCTGACTGGGATGGACCTTAACAGTCTGGCTTGAAGTACATTCAATTCCCTTTATGGTGATAAACTGGGGTCTTCAGACGGGCAACAGATAACTTTCCATATTCGTCTTCGTGCAGTTGCTTTTCGACAACATGAGCTTAGGAGAACAAAATCCACTTCCCAAGAAGGGATTGTAGCTGAAGACAATGTCTCCACTTGGAAGTCAGGCCCCATCGCAACACAGTACAGATGTAGCCCAGACATCTCACTTGCAACCCATACTCATTATGGACCGGGATGCATGTAATGGGGTTATTTTACCATGGTTACGGCCCTTGTAGATCTCTGCCCTTTTCTTGCAGGGTTTTGGAGACTGGCCTTCTGCAGGTGGTGCTGGTTGGCATAATTGCTGCTGTTGCTTAAAAGCTGCAGGTGTGCAGCTCAACTGGGAGGCTCTCCCTCTTTCTCCTGGGTGTGCCATTTGGTTGGGTTTGTAGCTCATGGTTGATATTGATTGTTAGGTTTGTTTTGGCTTTTGCTTGTTTTGGTTTATTGATGGGTTTTGATTAATCCGATTTTGGTTTCTCATTTCAGGTATTCCTTTCCAGGTTTTATTTCTTTAGTATAATTTAATAAATTATTATTTTGTTTAAGTAAGAAAATCCTTGTGTCGTCTCCTTTCATGTTACCCCACCAAATGAGCCTTGTGGACGTAACAGTCAGCTATTTAAATCTAGTCCAGTGTTTACTTGAATGATTCTTTTCGCTGTGATCAGAAATTATAACACCTCATGTTTCACTCCAAACTCACTAATTCTTATTTTAAATTTTCCTAGAAGCCCGTCTTATATCCAACTTAAGAGGTATTTGATTCCCCCATCTGACTTTTGCATATTTGCCTTTTGTTTCTAAGGCACATTGAGATGTGGCTGTAAAACACAAAAAAACAAACAAAACGACAAATAGATGTATCTGCAGAACCCAAAAAAGCATCTCTCTCGAAAAAGTGGACATTTCTTTGATGAATGGGTGGTTTGAAAACACAAAACCTGATTTGCATGAAGAATGTAAAACGATGTAGTGGGTGATTTAGGTCATTGGTATATTTTATGACTAGACCCAGAATTGTAATGCAGTTTTGAAGCTAAAAACAGCCTGAGCACTCCCTGTTGGCCAGCTGCAGTATAAATTTTGAGTCCTTGGAAATGAATAAAACGCTGTTGTTATTAAAAAAATAATAATAGTATATATCTATTCTTTAGATACTATTTATATGTGAAAAAAATTCTGTTTTTTCACTTTGTACTGACAAAAAAAATGCATAGTATATTAAACAAACCTGTGTTAATCTTGAGTATTTTATCAAGTTTGGCTTCCCTCAGCACTCCTATCAATCTGATGATTCTTCTTTGGAAGTCTGACAGTGGCTTTCTGCTGACATCTTGTCAAGTGGGTAAAATAAACACATTTGAGTTTTTAGTGCCATCTTCAGATATTCAGTTTTTTTAAGCTACATTCTGTTTGGCTTACCATTTGTTTGGAAATCAAAACCTTCCTATATCTGGTACCAGAAAGAGAGAGGATCATACTTAAACATTAGCTTTTTGCACAGCCCCCTCTGACATGAGGAAGTGTTTCATGTTAATTTATACATGGGTGAAACCAACGCAGTTAGCTTCCCTTTATCTGACAGAATTTTGCTTCAATGCATCCTGTGGTGTGGTTACACAATGACATGATAAGATAAGACATGTACCGGCCATATTCTTTGAATCTGTATTGATCACAGCTAAACACACACAGAGCAAATAACTAATAATGTCATGGCGAGTGGAGACAGAGGCAAACGCAAAATCATCTTAAAAAGAAACAAATTTATTAACTTAAACAAAAAGATAAAACAAAAGGGCTGACGTGGCAGCAAAAGTAACAATAACAAAAATCCAAACAAAGGAACAGGGCATGGCAAGACGAGACAAGGAGCAGAACGAAAAGCGCAACAATGATCCAGCAGGGTGGTGGAGAAAATGACCAGGTCTTAAACACAAAGGATGATTATGGGAAGTGGGAACAGGTGAGTGATTACAATAACTGACAGGTGGAGATGGGCGTGGCAGACAAGCAGGGGCAAACAGAGCGGAAGTGAATACTGACTGAGGCACAAGAAACAAGACAGACAAGGAAACAAGTGCAAAATAAATCCAAAAGAAAAGAAAACAAAACCCAATCCTTACAAATAATAGACAAACAAAATATAATAAAATAGTGTCCCCATAATTATTCATTAATCACATGAGGAAACATATACTAAGTTTTCCATGTAGTAAATGCAAACAGTTACACTCAAATATACTATATTCTGAGGAGTTTAAGGTAAGGCATCATATACACATAAGAAATAAAACAGACAGCCGTTTTTGCAATACATAGGCATCTCTTAGTGGTACAGTGGTAGAGGTAGCATTAGGTTAGAAGTTAAAGATTTATTTACACAATATAAAATAAAAGCATCTTAGAGGTTGTAAAGTCTGGTTAAAAATTGTACACAGCACTAAACAGCTTTTCTAAAAGGTTTTAATTACATAATTTTAGCTATTGGTCCATTATGTGACTACAGTGTTGCTTTTTGCTTGCATGATGATTTGTTTATACTCTTCATATTTCTTTGTAATTATAATTTGCTGTTCTTGTAAGTGTAACCCACCCATACCCATATGAAGTAGGTAAGAGGCCTGAATTCTTTTAAATAATAAATCTCTGAAACTTCTGAAACTTATTTTTCTTCTTTACATGTCTTCTTGATGTTTTAAAGGTCTTGAGTTTTAGTTACCTTTGAATAACTACACACTAATGCTTTTATAATATTTCAAACTGGAGAGACTCACAGAGATAAAAACTGAAATTACATTGTTTTATTAGACATGAAAGAAATTTTTTGGCACTCGGACCATGGCAGAATTCGAGGGTGCTGAGAATAGCAATAAGCTTGGATGAGAAGTTTAGGATGAGGATTAGAGGCGTCTTCCCAAAGCCGGACACTGTTGGTGGAGGTCGAAGAGAGGAAAGAAGCCTGAAGGATTTGGGAACATAAGGATGGAGAAGGGGCGGAGGTGGGTTGAAGTTCGGCTGGTGAACAATGAAGCCATGGATGAAGGTCCTTTTAAACGAAGGCTTGCTCGCTGATTGGTTAAGACGAGGCACAGTCTGATGCTGATAGGCTGCGGTAGAAGCACGGAACACAGCGACTGGATGACGCAGGTGAGGCTGAGGCAGGTCTTCCAGTTTGTATTTACGCCTACGCTTCATTACCACACTGTACTATTAAACACACCTAATGATATACCCAAATATTCACTTATACCAATCACTTTTGTTTTTTTCAAAAGAAATAATCAAACATGACACAAGATTGAACTTCTAGGAAACTAGACTTATTTAAAAGAAACCTCAAATTAAACAACAGTAAATGAATACTGCAACCTATTTAAGTCTCATATTAAAGCAACACAATCATAAAATACTATTAAGTTCAGTGGTTCCACTCTCACTAAGCATTAACCAGCCAGCGTAACATAAAATAAAATGTCCTTAAAAGAAACATAGAACTGTTGCAGGCCTGGATCAATGCTGGAGAGCGATGAGTGTGATACCTTATTCTGAAGATTTATTTCCACTAGCACTTTTTACCAATGTGGCAAGCTGAGATGAGGAAGAAGATGGTGAAGGGTATTCTCTGGTTCTTTATCATCCTTATGGACCACAGACTTATATTAGGCTTAGAATAATTGTCCAGTCATGGTGTATTAGTCTCCACACAATTTTGTAACTCCACATTCAAACTCACTTAGCTGCACCAAACGCTGGATCTTCAAAGCATCCATGTCGGAAACAATTGTTTAGTCTTTGTTGTTTGCTGGTTCAGCTATATAGTGGCTAAAAATCCATTCATTATTCTACACTGTAAAAAATGGACACATAATTTACATAAATACAATATAAAATCACAAAAAAATTATTGCAAACTGGAAAACATTTTTTGTTTAATTTACAGTAAACTTTTGTAAACTGTCAAACAAAATGTTTGTTATTTTCACAACGTGTGGTGATCTGAAGATTACTTCCTGGTGGGCATTTCCGGTTCCTCCTACTGGGGAGTCTTCCTGGGCATTCACACCTGCAGACGATAAGTGTCATCAGTGGTTAGAGTATTTAAGGCCGTGGTGAAAATCAGACAAGTGCTGGAGCATTGCTTACCCTCGTGGTAAAATCTCTGAGCCTTCTAGTGTCTAGCTTTTCTTGTTGATGTTACTCATCTGTGTTCCTGTACTCCTGTAGTGTGGCTGTACCTGAGAAGATCCAGTCTGGTCTGCACTCCTGCCTCCCTCGAGCTAAGTACTGCTGAACCACTTACCGTTGCCAGTCTGCCTCAACACCGTCTGCCTGAGGAGAGAACTTACCTTTGCTGCCTGGAAACTTATCACTGCCGAGGACACCCTGCTTCAGATATTTGTCAGATCACCACCAGCCCAATCCGGACTTTTCCACCATCACTGTAAGCTAAACAAACTTCCTGTAAAACTCCTAGTGACTCACTCCCCCTCAAGCCTCTCATCCAGTTACTTACCTTCCTTCCTCTCTTGCAGATTCAAGCACCTGCACCTATTGCGTCTGCACTGTAAATAAATCCACGTTTCTCATACTGAGTCTCCCGTTGTCTGTTGGTCTCAGAGCTGCTTCTCTCTTTGACATTTGTTAAGAACCTGACACAACGTGAGTATAATCAAATTTATTTGTTAAAACTACAAATGTGGTAAAAACACGTTGTAATACTCTATAACATTGTGCAGAATAGTTCAGCATGTGGCACTATTTTAACATTAAAAAATAAATTTAATTTTGGTTAGCACAATCTTAGAGACAGAATGATCTACTTTTATAAACACAGAGGTTTCCTTCTGTGAAGCAGTTACATAGTAAATGTCTTAACATGCTGCCTGTGATTATTCTTAGTAACTCACTGTCTGCTGCATAATATTTAAACACTGATTTACTTATGCAATGCTGATATAATTCCCCGTACAGAAAAAATGGAAGGCAAGTGAATATCCCCACCTTTGTGACAACTAGAACTAGTTGGATGGTGTTGTGAAAAGGGCCCATTATCGAAATATGCTAGTAGCACTCCTGTTCAGTCCTAACTCTTGTATGTTTTTTTTTTTTTTAGAATTTAAAATTGAATCAATACTTGGCCTACTGTTTTTTTGAGCATTGTGTTATTACTAAAGGCTAAACAACCTGACGGTGACTCCACTAAAGACGGCCTAGTACTACAGGTACAAGGCCAAGCAAGGAGTAATATAATTTTGAATTTCAAAGTGTGCAGCTGAAGCTTGTTTCTATTAGATAATGCAGTGGGTGTGGAAGGCGCACGAGCTTCACGGTTGCAGACTGTTTGAAGGTTTTGAGGAGAAATCTACTATTTTTACACCATTTTGACATGAACCAGGAAGCGTCTAAAGAGCGGACCTGAAGAACCAGACCCGAAGAACCAGACATCCATCCATCCATTGTCTTCTGCTTATCCGGTGTCGGGTCGCGGGGGTAGCAGCCTAAGCAGGGAGACCAAGACTTCCCTCTCCCCAGCCACTTGGGCCAGCTCCTCCGGGAGAATCCCAAGGTGTTCCCAGGCCAGCCGAGAAACATAGTCCCTCCAGCGAGTCCTGGGTCTTCCCCGGGGCCTCCTCCCGGTGGGACGTGCCCGGAACACCTCACCAGGGAGGCGTCCAGGAGGCATCCTCACCAGATGCCCGAGCCACCTCAACTGGCTCCTCTCGACGTGGAGAAGCAGCGGCTCTACTCTGAGTCCCTCCCGGATGACCGAGCTTCTCACCCTATCTTTAAGGGAGAGCCCAGACACCCTGCGGAG
>NC_051435.1:27932389-27935447 GCF_001649575.2 Kryptolebias marmoratus | reverse complement strand
CATTTCAGCTGCTTGTATTCGCGATCTCGTTCTTTCGGTCACTACCCAAAGCTCGTGACCATAGATGAGGGTAGGAACGTAGATCGACCGGTAAATCGAGAGCTTCGCTTTTTGACTCAGCTCTCTCTTCACCAGGACAGACCGGTACAGCGCCTGCTTCACTGCAGACGCTGCACCAATCCGCCTGTCGATCTCCCGCTCCATTTTTCCCTCATTCGTGAACAAGACCCCGAGATACGAAGAACCAGACACAAATACAAAAATAAAGATTAGTGACTTTATTTACAGGTGTGAGTCCGTGGGGGGGAGACAATCTGGGGACTCTGAAATGGCAAGGAAGGACAGGGTGAGTTTCAGGTCATTGCATGATCCGGAGAATTGTTCAAAGGAGATGATAATCGTGTCTTTCTTACGAATCTCCAGGAGTAGAGTAGCACGGAGGCATAGCAAAAAGTCGTCCAGGAGAGGAAGGGTTCAGGAAGAAGGTAGGTTTTCCAGGCTTAAATACAGGTGGTGCTTGTCAGGGATAATCAGTGACAGCTGTGGAGGGAGAGTCACCGGCACCACCAGCAGGGCGGGGAAAACACCAGATCCTCACACATTTATTTTAGGGTCTTTGGTTATTCAATCGTAAAATTTTGTTTGCATGGTAAGCTTCACATTTACTTTTTTCCAAGACCTAACAAAAATGTCTGCTGAAAGCACATGTTGCAAGCTAGTTTCAGTCTGTATTTAAGACCACTAGATTAATGCATAATAATTTAGTTTAACTAAAAATTACAGGCACACAGTTGATGTTCTAAAAATGATCACTTGCGTCTGTGGCAATCTGTGAATTCGCTTATTGGTTGTTTATCCTGGTTCCTGGTTGGTCGGCTCCTTAATCGTCTTCAGCTGCAAATAGTCTCCAGCAAACTGGGTATTTATACCTGCAAAGAAGATCAGATTAGCGCTGGAGCATTGCTCGCCCTGGGTAAATCCAGTCGGCCAAATGGAGTATTTATACTCTTGTCTCGAGTTAATCGTTTTTTGTCTTCTGTGTACCTTCAGAGTTCCCGTTCCCGTTCCTTGTGAAACCTCGGAAACTTACCTGGAAGGAGTTTTTGTGAGCCACTCACCTGGTCTGATCTGAGCTCTGCCTGTCTGCCTCCATCTGATAACCAGAACCCTCTTCATCCTCAAACGCTTCTGGGAAATACTCACTGTTGGATCCTCGCATCGCTGCCACGACTACCAACCTGTACATACTCAGCATCGGGTCCGCACGTTGGCACTGCCAATAACTATTCACTGTTGAGCAAATGCTTCCTGTAAATACTCACCGTCGGATTGCTTCCCTGCTACTCACCTTCACTTCGCCATAAGCAAGCCAAACCTACTCCTCCTCCAGAATCTCCTCATACTCAGCCCAATACAATACTCATCCACTGCTTTCTCTTTCAGGTCCGTTCCTGTTCACCATATTGTCACTGTAAATAAATACACTTACCTTGATCTTGTTTCCTGAGTCTGTCAACCGGCTGCTCGCTCTTGACACTTTTTGGTAAAACCTGACTGCGTTTTTTTGTAAAAGGAAATTTGACACATTAAGAGGCTATTGCAGAGTGCTTAGGAATGAGCCTCACTGTCTTTTTAAGAGCGTTGGCGCCAACTGTAGTCAAATATTAACAACTTACTGTCAGAAGGCGGGGAGATGGCAGCAAACCTAGAACGCAGACTCATGATGTAAAATAATGAAAACTAATTTATTAACTTAAATAAACAGACAAAAACAAAAGGGCTGACGAGGCAGCTAAACTAACAATAACAAAATCCAAAAACTAGATGCAAGAGGCAAGAGTTCCGGCGGGCGGCCCGTGAGCTGTCCGCGGCGAGGCAAGAGTTCCGGCGGGCGTCCCGTGAGCCGTCCGCGGCGAGGCAAGCTCTGACGTGGACCAGGCGAGCGTGAGCCAGACAGACGTGGACCAGGTGGGCGTGAGCACGGACAGACGTGGACCAGGCGGGCGTGAGCCAGACAGACGTGGACCAGGCGGGCGTGAGCCGGACAGACGTGGACCAGGCGGGCGTGAGCCGGACAGACGTGGACCAGGCGGGCGTGAACGAGGACCAGACAGGCGTGGACGAGGACCAGACAGGCGTGGACGAGGTCCTGACAGGCGTGGACGAGGTCCTGACAGGCGTGGACGAGGTCCTGACAGGCAGGGACGAGGCCCTGATAGGCGTGGACGAGGCCCTGACAGGCGTGGACGAGGCCCTGACGGACGTGGACGAGGCCCTGACAGGCGTGGACCCAAACAGACTGTCCTGTCTGACCCATGACGTGGCGGAGCTGAGCAAGACGTCGATCGGAACCCTCGACGGAGCCGATCGAGGAGAGACATCCGTTCAACCCCTCGAGTCAACAAAGCGGAGCGAGGCGTCCCTTCGAACCCTCGGTGAAGCTGAGCAGAGCGAGGCGTCCCCTCGGACCCTCGGCGAAGCGGAGCAGAGCGAGGCATCCCCTCGGTGAAGCGGAGCAGAGCGAGGCGTCCCCTCGGTGAAGCGGAGCAGAGCGAGGCGTCCCCTCGGACCCTCGGTGAGGCAGAGCAGAGCGAGGCGTCCCCTCGGACCCTCGGTGAAGCCGAGCAGATCGAGGCGTCCCCTCGGACCCTCGGTGAGGCTGAGCCGACATCCGGGACCCTCTGAGGAACCAACGTGGCAGGACAGCAGCGGCAGCAGCGGCGACAGCAGATAGGCCCGCCCGTGGAACGTCGGCAGCAGCTGCCACTGAGGTACAGGCAGATGGGATGTCGTGGTTGCCAACCCCCACAGAGACGAAGGATGATGGGACATTGTGGTTGCCAACCCCCACAGAGACGAAGGCTGGTGGGTCATCGTGGTTGCCAACCCCCACAGAGACGAAGGATGATGGGACATCGTGGTCGCCGACCCCCCACGGAGACGAAGGCTGGTGGGGCATCGTAATCGCCGACCCCCACTGAGACGAAGGCTGGTGGGGCATCGTGGTCGCCGACCCCCACTGAGACAAAGGCAGGTGGAGCTGTGGCGGCGGCGTCGG
>NC_051435.1:27909274-27931884 GCF_001649575.2 Kryptolebias marmoratus | reverse complement strand
GGCGTCCGGCAGACCCGCCCGTGGTGCAGAGGCGGCAGCGTCCGGCAGACCCGCCCGTGGTGCAGAGGCAGCGGCGTCGGACAGTGGGGCTGAGGCATCGTCAACCCCCTCTGAAGCGGCCTGGCGAGGGGCATAGGGCAGACGAGACCGCGGGAGCGGCACTGGAGGCAGACGAGGCCGCGGGAGCGGCACTGGGGGCTCTGCAGAGGGCGATGGAGACACTGGGAGTGGAGCTAGTGGTGTGGCTGGGAGCGGAGCTGGTGGCGTGGCTGGGAGCGGAGCTGGTGGCGTGGCTGGCTTGGATGACTGGGTGGATGCATGGATTAATTGTCCTTTTAAATGGGTTATTTCATTAAAAAAGTTCATGAATATGGGTAAGGTTAGCAGTCCAGGTCTTGACAGAAGGATGTCTTCAATAATCTTGCAGGTGAGGATATTATGCTTTGGTACCGGGTTATTTCTTAGGGACGTAAACAGTCTTTGAACTTGAGAGAAAATGTCCAGAAGTTCAGCAGGGGAAAGTTCAGTGGCGTGAAGCTGAGACCAGACAGGTGGAGTGGCTGTTGTTGCCGAATTAAAATGCACGTTTGCATTATGTGCTCACCATTTTAGCACTGTGAAAGAGCTAGCGTCTCACCTAAATGATCATATTGAAGAGGGCAGTTCTGTGTCATGCGCAGTAAGAGGTTGTAAGCATATCTTTACAAAAAAGTCTTCTCACATGCTTAGGAAGCATAAATCATGCTCCCCTGATGGCATTGATGCGATTGCCAGTACAGGTTATTCAAAAAACACATGAAACCATGCAAGCAGCTAGTGGAGCCATTAAAATGCCAGAGAATGCTTAGAAATGCATCTCTTTTACCTTAAACTGCAAGGACAGCTGCTTATTCCTGCCTCTACTACAAACTATTGTTGAGAAAATGCAAAATATTCACGAGTTAGATCAAGCCTACACTATAACTAAAGTAAGTTCCTTATTAAAAAATCACATGAGCTTATCAGAGAAAGCAGTCAGTCAGATCTTTGACTGTATTAACGAGTCAGATTTGTTTTCTGTCTGTCATTAGGGAAAATTAAGAACAATATACTCCAGAAACCAGACATTCACAAAACTGTTTAACTATACAGAACCACAAAAAGTGGCATTGAGATTGAATGAAAACATGACACAAAAATGTGCTTACTACATACCAGTGGAATAAATGCTGAAGAGCTTTTTACAGTCACCTTTATGGCAAAATACAAAGTCACAACAGTTTGGAGATGCTGACACAGAGGTTTTTACATTATTTCCTGAAATTCCCCTCAAACCTAAGCACCACTTTTTGCACCATTATTCAGCCCTGTTGTTGAAATTTGGTATATTGATAAGGTTATGGATGCTTAGATTTGAAAGTAAATAGTTATTTTAAAAGATGTGCCAAACACTTGAAAAACTTCAAAATCATTTGTCAAACTTTGTCAGAGCGTCATCAGATATATCAGGCATACCTTTTAGCTGGGCAAGAATGCAGTAAACTACTGCATATGAAGCATTGCTGTGTGTTTTATCCCAATCGCTACAGCAACACTATTAAACATGGAGTAAGGGAGTTTACATTTACAGAAAGTAATACTACAGTTACCACTGACATTCAGTACAAGGGCACTGCATATAAAAAGGACAGTTTCTTGTGTGCAGAAATAAAAAGTACATGGAGTTTAGTGAACTTCTACTCATCTTGATTTAAAGTGACACAGCTGTGTATGTTTTGGTACCCACAAAGGCATATTCCTCTCAGAATACCATTTGTATTCTGTGACAAAGGACAGTCTTGGGTTACAGTATGATAACATTGATAATCCACTGAAGCATAGTATTATGGCAAAATTAAGCTAATGCTTCTCACACTGTAAATGGCCTAACTAACATTACAAGTGTGACATGGTGCAGGTGTTACATGGTGCATGTCCCTGATCTAAATATATACATTTTTCTGTTTTTTTTTGAAGGTGACATTTCTTCTTCAGCTCAAATATGAGTGACTCAGAGCCAACCTTCTTATATGATGCCATCCTGGAAGTCGTACCAGAACTTCTGGCAGTAATTAAAAACATCCTAGAAGAGCACTTGTCGTACATTGGAGTCAAAAGGTATGATGATCTATGTTTCATAGTGGAGGCTGATTTGATAACAGTATTAAGACCTGTACAGCCAGAAAACAGCTATCTGTTTGAAAACAAAAATGTTAGTAAGAACACCACACAATATTCTAAACAGACAGACATTGTGCAATTGTGAATCTGTTTATTTGTATTTCTGTTATTTAAAGACTAGACTCCCAAGAACAGCTCACTTTCATCTGGAAGCCTGCCCAATTGCTGTCATTGGTATCTGTTTTACCCCAAAGTTCATCATCAACCTCGCCCAGCAGTCCAGAACTTGACATACATGGGAAGACAACTTTGAAATTCTTTGGACTAAATTTACTGAGGAAGTGATACTTTCTTTGGAGAGGGGGAAAAGGCCAGGCCCAAACGTGAGGGGCCAATTGGTCCGGATTGTGGTGAATAAGATGATGAAAAAATGCCCTCACAAAGGTAAAAAGCATTCAACCTGCACACCAAAGAAATGGTACCAAATATCCCAAATCTTTGTAAGATGTAATAGATGCACAGGCTACAACTCCCTTGGCAAACAGTTGCAAAACAGAATTGAAAATGTGAGGTGCACTTCAACACCCAAAATAAGGAAAAAGAAAACATCAGACTAACTCAGATGAGATCCCATTAGAAAAAAGAGCAGCAATGCAGGACACTTATGGATGCATTAAATAGAATGTAAAATTTCTGCCTCGTAAAGAAACTCAAGATGACAAGATACACGAGGAGGATCCGGTAATTTAACCACAACACAGGAGTGAAGTGTTAACGTAGCTTTATTAGTTAGCAGAGAGAATGTTATACTCAGGATCAGGCTCGCTGGTAGCAACAGTGGCAGTACAGGATGGCGGATAGCCCAGTGGAGTAACGGGAGGACGATGACCACCAGGAGCAACAGAGCGGTGGCTTGGCGGACACAGCAGGTAAGTTGTAGAGATAGAAACTTGCTCATGGTCAGACAGGCGAAGGTCAGTACCGGGAAAGCAGAGAGTGATGAACTTATCCAGTGGGGCAGGCGAATAGTCCAGGTCCAAGATACAAGCAGGGGTTGTTGTCCAGATATCAGTCCTCCAGCAGTAATCCGACAGGGGCAAGGCACAAGGAGTAATCCGGGAGGTGTGAGCAAGGTCAAGGTACAGAGGTCAATCTGGAATTGCTGGAAAACTACTTGCATTAGGCTTTTGATAATCTGGCACTGGAGGAGAGAAGAGGAGGAGAATATATAGGTTATGGGCCAGGTATGGGAGAGACAATCACGGAAGGGACACAGGTGACTAGCATGAGCATGATTAGAGATGTGGCAAGGCAAGGCATGAGGAAAAGACACATGATCATCACAATACCCCCTCCTCAAGGTCCGGTACCTGAAGCACCACCAGGCTGCTCAGGATGAGCACGATGAAAGTCCCGGATGAGGGACTTATTTATGACATGAGGGACAGGCACCCACGAACGAACCCACCACATTCTAACTTTTGACATGAAGGGGTAGATCCTTCGAAGACAAATAGACCCTATGACCCACCAGGTAGGCACCTGCAGAGGTAGCTACTCCTGTGATGAAGTCCATGGAGATGTGGGACCACGGGCGATGAGGGACTGGTAGAGGATGAAGTAGACCTGCAGGGGGTCATCGAGAGGGCTTGGCTTGGGAACAGATCTGGCAAGCCGCCACAAACTCCTTGACATCCTTAGTAAGTCCCTTCCACCAGAAACGGGACTGAACCACTCTTAGGGTCCTGGACACTCCTGGGTGACAGAATGGAAGAGACAAGTGACAGAACCTTAATACCTCAGGAATGAGATGGTCAGGGACAAAGATTCGGTGGGGAGGACACGCCCGAGGAATTGCTTGACGCAGGTTGGCCTCTCTGACTCGACTCTCTACCTCGAAGTGAGTCACCGCTAGGCGGACTGAGTTGGGCAGGATGTAGTAGTTGGTAGGATCGGCGTGTCCAAGGAGGGGTCGTGAATCCAGGACAGAGCATCAGGCTTGGTGTTCTTAGAACCCGGTCTGTAAAACAAGGTAAAAATGAGGCGTGAAAAAAAGAGCCCACCTGGCTTGTCTCGGATTCAACCTTTTGGCAGTCCTAAGATACTGGAGGTTCTTGTGGTCGGTCCAAACCAGAAATGGTTCATTGTCACAAGAAAGCCAGCAGCAAAAGATGGAAAAACTCAAGGTGATGTCTGATGCCAATCCAGAGGAAGTGAAATGTCTTGTAAAGTCCACTTTTTACCTACAGTGCCAACATGTCAACCAGGGTAAAAGTATGAAATGCCCCATGGAGGACTGGCCATTTTGGTTTGTTGAAATTGGCATGTCAGTCCACTTCAAGGAACTCACTGGGATTAACCTCAAGGAGACATTCACACAAAATTTGGATTTGAAGGGAAAAAGGCTTCTCAACTACACAACCACTTTTTGTGTCAACAAGAGTAAGCAGTTCTTTCAGATCTATGCAAAGCTTCAGATGATGCGGGGACAGCAGAGTGGCTGCTCAGAGGATGTGAAAGAGATGGTCCTGCTTCTGCTCAGCTACTTTGATGAGAAGGAGGAGTACATGTTTTCTATGTACGTAGAAGATACATGTCTGGCAGGAGAAGTACAACTGGAGCAAGTGGCTCTGACACCAGTCATCATTGTCTGTGTTAAATATATTTCATATCTAACTTATTAATTGTTCTCCTAATGAAATTTGTCATCTGAGTGTAGCGCTTATTAATATACCCTGTTCAATAATTTGTTCATAGGAGAGTTGTGCTATTCCTCAACAAGATACATGCTGAGTCTGGATCAGACCCTTGTAAACAATAATCTCTTCCTTCATTTCTGCATTGTGTCTGATGTTCAGGAGTTACTACCGTTTAGACATTCATTATCCATCTGAGCTGGCTTCAACTTTGGAATTTCTTCAAAGGTGAGTAAGTATGGCTTGCTCTCGATTTGTAATATTATAAAATAATATATATTATATTAATTTAAACTGAAAAATTAAACTGCTTATAATGATAAATTTGTTCTATGGGTATTTTTATTGATAAACCCAGAAAAGGGAACTACAGTGGAGAATGAAAACTCAAAGCATCGTCTAAACGTGAACCCTCAGTCCTCACCCTGATACAGGAACTCTCCTATCACGAGTGGTGTGAAACCTAAATAAGGACTGTCTGTGGACTCTTTGACTGTTGGTTGAAGTGATACTGCAAGTTTTTGCTTTGTGGATTGTTTGTTGGAAAAGAGGTACTGTAAATTTTTGCTTTAAATCCACAATTTATATTATGGTAATTAAGGCATATGTTAGATTTTTTGTTTGAAGTGTTAAGATAACTTCTTAAGAATTTTAATTTCAGTGGGCTTTTGTTTTGCGCCTTGCACTTAAAACTTTTTTAAACTGATTGA
Source organism: Kryptolebias marmoratus (assembly GCF_001649575.2). Classification (NCBI taxonomy): domain Eukaryota; kingdom Metazoa; phylum Chordata; class Actinopteri; order Cyprinodontiformes; family Rivulidae; genus Kryptolebias; species Kryptolebias marmoratus. The sequence continues at coordinate 27,926,339 of NC_051435.1, read as the reverse complement.
AAACTGTCCTGATTTAAAATGGGTAATCTTCTGGAATTTGTCAACTTGGATTCAGTCATAGTCGAAGAACCAATATATAGTTTCCTTGCATGTAAGGTTTGTTCTAATAGCCTAAACTGAAAAAAAAATGCATCCATTTGTTTACGACTAGAGACAATGACAGTTGTTCAGTAAATTTTTCAAAAGTGATATGTTCCTCTCCTCATTTCAAGATGTATTTTTGCATGTTTTGCTATAATGACAAGGATTGGTAATCAATTAGCAGGTTTAGGAAGTAACTCACTGTATAACTTGATTATTAAGACATAAAAATACCACATAGTATGAGTAGATTTTATGTGTAACACACAGAATACTGTGAAGTGAAAACTATAATATAGACACTCCTTACCAGTTAGAATAATGTATTAATGTACTGTAATTGTATTGTATTAACCTAAGGATGAGTGTAACTCTGCACTAGCTGGTGAGGTCATGTGAGTTTGTAGTGTACGTGACTGGCCGTACCAACTACGAAGATAAGGTCTGGAGGAGTCAGCTAATTAGGAACCGAAACCCACTCAAAGAAAACCACCTGCAGAAGATGGAGAAAAACAAGTCCATATACAGAGTTCCGGAGAGATGACCGAAGGAGGATGGGCCAGTTCTTTGTTTAGGTTAAAATGCTATGTTTTAGTGATTTAGCTCAGACATCTTCTGGTGTTCCTGCTGTGAGCTGGTAAAGAATGTTTCCCTTAGTACTAAGGCTAATAAATCTTTTAAACTGAAGATACTGCTTATGACCATTTTTGACTCCTGGTTTCTCTGTGCATTTTCCGGTCCGTCGTGAGGAGAGGTTTTTTAAAGTTTTGAGTTTCATTTAGGTAATATTTTGTCTCCTCAACAATACTTTTATTTCAAATACAAACTTTTACTGTGGTTCTACTTGTTTAAATGAGTATTTTGATTAATATGTTCCTGTTAATTTTACCAGTTATTGATGCACTAGAAGCTTTTATTACATATAAAAAATACAGGAAAGGGTCTTCTTATATACAATACTGCTATCCAAAATTAACATTTAAATTTTGTAGACTGAACAGATTATTAGTGATTCATTTGTAATTTTAATCACTGTAGTTAACTGATGTAAATCTGTATATTTCACAGGAAAACTCTGGTAACCACAACTGCCAGAGTTTTTCTATAAAAATTTTTTTGTTTACAGTGTATACTATGAAAACTAGTGAGGTAAGCACTTACGCACCACTAACCTTTAAATTCTGTGTAAGAATAATCACAGTAGTCTAAAAAAACATGTAGAAACAATATCTCTATGAGGTCTGTTGAGTAGAGAGTCCAAGACATTCAATCATATTCTTTTTTTACAAAAACACTTAACCACATTTTTACCCCGACTTAGCTAGTCAAGCTATCAACAGTTGCATCTAGTTATTTCCTGTCAAGCTTTACCTTTCTTCACTGTGACCAATGGAGGACAAGGATATCTGTTAACATCAGCATCACTTTTTCATCCAACAAAGAGCTTTTCACAATAAAACAACCTGTATTTAACAAAAATACTCAATAATAAACAACTGATTTAACTATACATTTGTACATAGGTTATACTAATTATATTATAATTTCTGTCCAGCACAGCTTTTAACATATTTAAATTGCAGTTTTAACATATTTCACAACAATAGTTTTTATGCACGACGTAGTACAACATATTTTATCATTTTGGATTGGGTTACATAAGAAATATGCAGCTCACAGAGCTGGAAAGAGTACTAAAATAATGTACTTGAGTAAAAGTACTGTTACTGTTATACAAGTACAAGCTTCTTGTATAAATATCTACTAAAATAAAAGCGAAAAGTAAATCATTTAAAGTTTTCTTAGAGTAAAAGATAGTTACTTTTTCTTTCTGCAAAAAATATAATTAAAATGTTTTCTTTTTATTATTATTTAAGGGACAAATGAGGAAACCTGAGTGCTAATTGAATGGCATGCGGCCAATGAATCTCTTTTTACTGGGAGAAGATATTCTTCCAAAAGTGGCTGGGAGTAAATATTCATTAAAGTAAAGGCTTGTATTTGTAAATGGAAAAGGGAAAATAAAAACAAAGATATGTATTTGAAGGATAAATACAAGGTAGGCTACCGCAGACCTCATTTAAATATATCTTCCCGAGTTTCATTTTTGGATAATTTGCTGCACTTCGCTCTGTTTTCGTGACACTTTTTGCAATTTTGAAATCCTGTTTAAAAACTTAGATTTACTCATAAACATTTAACCTAGTTTGAGATGTTGACTATATATATTTTCTTCTTTTTTTTCTGTTTTGAATTCTTTTATATCAGTTAATTTTATGCTGTAAATCACACTGGTTAACTTGTTTTAAAGTGCTTTATAAATAAAGGTCAGGGTTTTTTTATCTTCCAACATATAAGAGTTAGTGTGTGTGTGTGATGCTTTCACCAGTTTGTCCTACCTGCTGGTATGTGTTTTAAGCCGTAGTCAATTTGACTTTGTTCTTACCCTTTCTAGGATCTTAGAGACCCCCCCAAACTGGAAAAGGGGTAGAGTCTGGTAGTGTGACTGTTGCCACCTGGCAGTGGTACGGTCTTATGGATACTGCACTGCAGACGAACAAGCTGGTAAATGCTGGTCCTAGAAAGATGGAATGCTGGTTTTAAGTCAGCATCAGAAAAAAACAATTTTAATGCCGGCGTTTTATAATTTACTACGGTATACCGATTTGCTTTTCTTTGTCCCTGTGAAGAAAAAAATGAATAGAGTACGTATCAGCAACATGATATCTGTTGAGTATCTTCAACACGTTCCATTAATATGATGAAAATCTTACAAATTATAACTTGGCTTTTGCTTTTCTGAACTCTCTTTTGTCTCTTACTACTCAGGATGTTTGTTTTTTTTTTAAATCCAGATGAATTGTACTAAAATGCTTAAGACAGTAATGGTGTGGATTAATAGAATGCAACCATGTATGACACTGAGAAGGTTGCCTAAAGAAAATCATGAATCATAATTTGGTTTTTATATATATATATATATATATATGTGTGTGTGTGTGTGTGTGTATAGAGACATATTTCAGGAACTTTATCACTAAGTGAAATATATATATCAATTAAACACAGATGTATGTTTGAAAGCTTTTATCTCTGTTAATGATGATGATCTTACACTTACAAGTAATATGAATATTATACATATAAATTAACCAGCTTTATAAATTGGAAGCTGGTGAACCAATACATTTGTTTTTCAGTGTCTGTAACAAATCCTATTTTTGTACTGGTTACCTTATGAGTTATAAGTTATATCCTCCTGAGAACCGAAGAGAAAAAAAGGCTTTCCATTTTCTTTTTATATGGGATTTTCTATCTATTTAGGCCCAAAAGAACACCTTACAATTTTTTTTTTTTAGCAATTTTTTTCAATTTAAATTTCACAGCATGTCCATTGTAGTGGACAACAGGACGATTAAGGTCTAAAATTAAAACCAAATTCAAATAATCTGAAAATTAATGATTAGTGAATCATATTAACCCAAGAATAGTTCAAATTTGTAAAAAGAAAAAAAAATATTAATTTCTGGTTGTCCTCTGTTGCTTGTTACTTGAAATGAAAATAGAACATGGATTTTGTTGAACAGTGAACTATACCAACATTTAATAGAACTAGTTTTCCATTTGTTCTTTGTCAGGATATTTTAGCTATGATAATCCTGGAAGCATGTTTTCTTTTTGGTAATGCAGAGAAACATCTTGCATTTGGTACACCTCATGTATGTTTTACCACTGCAGCTCTTATTCCTGCATCTTTCTGCATGCTTGATATCCATCATCTCTGGCATGTGCCTGGCTCCTAGTCTGCGCACTGATGGCTCTGGTTGTGGAATCCTTGTTTTCCTTTGTGGCTGATACTCTTCTTCACTGTCTTCAATGCTGTCATCTGATTGACTGTCCAACAGCTCCTCAGCCAGGTGCAGCTCTAAGTCAAGGTACTGCTGGGTGTTCTTAACTGGCTGGTTGAGCACTTTACTGTCAGATTTGTATTGGATCCAGGCATTTGTGATGGCAACGTCAAAGAAATAAGTGATCACACGTGATGTCCACTTCTTGGTCCTGGTTGACATGCGATAAAAGCTTAGCATTCGGTCACACAGGTCTACGCCACCCATGTTGTCATTGTATTCTCTGATCACTGCTGGTCGTTTCACCTGGACGTGAGCTTTTTCTTTGTTTGACCATCGACTGCAAACGTCCTCTGGATTTTTCCCATAAATGGTGGAAGCTATCATCACTGGTTTATTGTCAAACCACTTTGTGACTGCCAGCTCAGGCTCTTTTTGTACCACTGTCACTGATGTTCCCCTCCCTTCTTTTCGCAGTTGCCTATCTTCTGGTAGCTTGCATGGCTTTGGTACTCTGTTCTTCATAATAGTTCCAGTTGCTGGAAGACCCTTTGACAGCAATGCAACCATTAGATTGATTGTTGTGAAGTATCGATCAAAGAATACACAAGTTCCTAGGGGAACAGACTCAACTAGTCGCAAGACTGCAGCAGCTCCAACTCCCAGTCTTTGGCCCCTGAATGTGTTCTTTCCTTGATACACTTCGAAATCCAGTACCAAACTATTTGGAGAGGCAAGGAAAAACACCTTTAGACCAGTAGGGCTTGGTTTGCCAGGAACATACTGTCTGATGGGACAGCGGCCTGTGAAAGGGATCATTTGTTCATCGATGCAAACTTTGCTATGCCTTGGGAGGCTGAGACAACCTTGCCTTACACGGACAAGCAATGGTCTGACTCTCCAAAGAATGTCTGACTTCTTTGTCTCTTCAGTTACATCAAGATCATTGACAATTTTGAGTGAGATCCTCAGTTTGTAGAACCTATCCCTTGTCATTTTACTGCTAATAACTGGTACTTTGGCTTTTTTAGCCCAGAACATTTTGACTCTGGGAAAGCAAAGACAGGCCATGTGTATCGATATTCCAAAGAAAATCTTCATTTCTTGGGCAGTAGTATTTAGGGACACTCCTGCAGTTTGCAGCTGTTTTTGGTTTGTAAAAGTTGCCAAATCTTCAAACACTTTGTCATCAATGTACTGTGAAAAGTATTGAATTGGACTCCAGGTTTCACGTGTTTTAGGGTTATCTTGATAAACAGGAAGCTCGGGAAGCAAAGGTGTGAATCTATTGTGATGGAAGAAAAAAAAATCACAAATAAATTTAAGTCAGTGACAAGGAGGTAATTTTGAACTTTTCTATTGAGAATTTGGGTAAACATACAAGTTAGTCCTGGCCCACATAGCACAACGACTTTCCTGCTCTCTCTCGGGTTCTGAGTCTGTCCCTTCATCAGATTCTCCTGCATCTTCTCTTTCTCCTTCTTCACTCTCTTCCCCTATCACAGGCTGATACTCATCCTCATCCATTTCTTCATCTGACAGTTCCACATCAGAAGCTCCCTCCTTTATCTTACATAGAATCCTTTCTGCTTCACTTCTTACTCCTACAACAATGCGGAGCCATTAAATACACTGAAATGGTCCTGATGTCCACTACGATTGACATTTATAAAATGCCAATGTCAACAGTTTTATACCTTTATTAATAAGAATAAATATGAAATTATATATATATATATATATATATATATATATATATATATATATATATATATTATAATACACACACACACACACATATATATGTATGAAATGATGTATAATTATGATGGGGAAAGTGGTTGAGTATTTTATTTTTTTATTTGATGTTTTTAAATAGTAGCATAAAGATTTGCTCGATGCGGTAAAGTAACGGAATACGGTTCTGTTCCAATTACCTTCCTCATACTCCCATACTCGGTAGTATGCTTTTCCAGCCGTACTTGCCAAGAATATACTTGCGTACTTGGGTATTGAGAAACGGCGCAGGTCTCATGAGGTTCTGATGCCTGGTCAATAAATTACCGGAGGGCTGGACTACAGTTTAGCTACTATAATGAGCTGAGTCTGAGTTTTCAGAATCACAGGGGAGAATTTTTTTTAACCTGGTTAGATCACCATGGTAACAGAGACTGAATTCATACCTGCTGCTCTATAGTAGATGAGCTCAGTTTCAGCTTAAACTGTTAGTAAGAAGCTCTGTCCATATACTAATTCTTTTTTCTTAATAGTATCCTAAATAAAAAAAATCAGACTGACATAACATTTGTATTACATTAAACTGATACCAGCTGCTGTAAGATTTTAAGTAAGTGCATTTTCAAACTAGAATCACTAAGAGTAATCTGTGGGACCAATTATGAATTATGCACTTTAGTTGCAACCCTTGCCTGATTGTGCCAATGAAAACAAGTGAAAATGTTATCCATCCATCCATTTTCTTTACTTACTTCTCCATTTTTGAGTCACGGAGAGCTGGTGCCTATCCCCAGCAGTCACTATGCGAGAGGCGGGGGACACCTTGGACAGGTCGCAAGTCCATCGCAGGGCCACATATAGACAAACGAGACAAACAACCATTCACACTCTTGAAAATGTTATCTGAAGCCCTATTCACACCGAATCAGTTTTACCTAAGTACCACATGTAATAAATAAATTACTCCCCAACGTCTGCTTTTTATGTGGCACATTCACGTGGGATAATCTAAGCCAAAATTTATGGACATCTTCCGGATATGATGTCAAGGCTCTGTGTATAACGTAACATCCGCTTAGCGCTAGCCAGCTGTATAGTAGGTTACAAAAAAAAAAAATTAATATTACTGCACAGAGCAATGCATGATGTGAGCCACCATTTGCATGTAATTTTTCTCGTTCTCTTCAGCCTTTTCTTTTTTATGACGACCGTTAATGAGGTTTTGCTGGCCCGGGACACAAAAGGTTATCTATGCACTTCAATGCAGCCTCCATTGCCAAAAGCAAATAAAAATGCGCACGAAAACAAAAACCGCCAAATTACATATCGTATCCCACCTATTTCTGTCTAGATCACAGAGTTCAGAAAAATATAGTAGGTAATTTGAATTTATTTCATATTTTTAGTTTGACTTGATCAGAAGTCATTCTGAGTTTCACTCCTGGTTGGTGGATGAAGCAGTCTGTTGAGTGGGCAGATTTTATACACAATCTCTATGGGTTCATTTGACAGGGAAGCATCTCCCTTGTGGCTCGCCATCTCTCCTAGAGAAGATCATTCATCGGCTAACTGGTAAGGAATAGACCTAGTAACTGTTGGTGTTATAGTGCACTCTTTTTTCCATCTGGTTTTCGTTCACATTTTTTAGTTTGTTACAGATGAGATCTTAAATGTAACTAAGTATAAGTCTTGAAATAAAACATACTGAAGTAAAGTAAAAGTATAGATTTAAATAATTACCTAAAAAGGTACAAAGTTCACAAAATTCATAGTAAGTTACAGTAGCACAAGTAAATGTAATTTGCTACTTTCTTCCTCTGAGGGCTTGCTGCTTGTCTTTGGCTTTTATAATGCCAACACCTCTTTTATATGAACGTGCCTAGATTGTATAAATCTGCTGAGTTACAGAGTTGATAACAGCTTCAAAGTACCAATAAGCAGAAGACCTCAATGTTATGATTAGCTGAACAAGATCATTTAAAGGGGACCTATTATGCAAAATTCACTTTTTGCATGTTTTTGTACTTCCATTTGGGTAACTACTGCTTTTAGAAACAGTCCAAGTGCAAAAAAAAAAAAAAACACCCAGCCATTTTTGATAATAAGTAAATGTTTTCTGGTGTCTGCAAAATGACCTGTTTCAAAAACCTCAGAATTGTTGCGTCACAACCTAGCAACCCCAAGTGGACCTCCACCCATTTCATTCATTCCTTTGTAGCCTGTTGCGTTCAACCTACTCATAGATAGCAACAGTGGATTAAGTCCCGTTGTTGGGTCCAGTGGGTGTCCCGTATATGCGAATACCTGGTCCCAGGTAGGGCACCAGCCATTCTGGCCAGCCTGTGAATGCATCCACACACACCAACAAATACCTTTTTCCTTTAACTGAAGTCACCATGTCTATGTAGTCCAGTACAATTTCTTTCCCTGGACATGTCATTAAAGGAAATTTTCCCTGAGGTGGTGTCAAAGTCTTTTTTGGGTTGAATTGTTTACTATGACTGTCTTGGAAAGATGCCACCACTCTTTCAGATTTTCAAGCATCTGTCTAGCTCCCATGTACCTTGCTCCATGGGCTTCCTGGAACAACTCTTGTTTTCTATCTGGGGGAAACACTATTCTGCCGTCAGGTCCTCTCCAGCACCCATCTTTTTCTGTCGCCCCTCTAAGTCTCCACATGTTACTTTCATCTGGTGCCGCCCCCTTTGAAGTTTAATGATTTGTTTTAGAGTAAGTTTGTCTTTTATCTCCTCTCTGCTGTGACTGTCATCATTGGAGGGGAATATCCTACTGCTGCCTTGGCTGCTTTGTCTTCTGCTTGATTGCTCCACTTTCTCAGACTCACTCACAATAGACAAATAGCAAGTTTAAACACAGGTACCACTATTAGAAGCCCGTCATCACCATTCAAGTTTCTCTGATGGCTCCGGCGCCCTTTTTATCTTTCTTTTCTCTCTTTTTTCTTAAAATGTGGCCAGCTCTTGTTCTATTTGTGGGCAGTCACGTTCCACAGGAATAACTCAATCCAACCTAGCTCTTATCTCCTCCCCACATTCGAAGAGAAGTTTGGGTTACCACACCCGACTGACAGAAGTCCCAGACTTAGCTGGCTCACATCGGGGTCCCAGACCCCTGGCCTAGGTCCCTGACCTGCCTTTTCTCTTTCTTTATATATATATATATATATATATATATAACTCTTCTGTTATTTTTCTCTACCTGACACCAACTGGCCGATAAATTTTGAGAGACCGATTGACGCAGTACACTGACACCATGAGGAAAATATTCCTCTTACCTTTTAGCCAGGAACTGTACTGGGTCACTCTGTCTCGTGTCCAATCCTTTACTACCAAGCACTCTTCTCTCCAATGTATTCCCGGGTTTCGACACCAAAAAATGTTGAGGAGAAAATCACCTTCAATCCATCAGACCTTTAAACACCACTCCTCTCATTGGTTCGACGACTACATGGAAAAAAGACGTGAATAACCAGCCAGAGAGTCAAGTTAAAAGCACAATCAACATTTATTAAAGGAGACAAACTTACCATGCAATAGCAAAACCCTGAGTGAGATCTCTAAAACATGGCTTTTTTTTGCACGAGTCCCACCCAGCTACACACACACAAACTGTGCACAGATCCTGTCTTTATCTGCAGATTCTTCCTTGACCATATATGGAGTTGTTTTCTGTCTTCTGCAGGTGGTCAGATGGCCGTCTCCCCCATGACAGGAACCATCTTCTCTCCCTCTTTGTAGGCATAGTTTTGCAGGCCGTCACGTACGCCATGGACTCACATAACCTTACCAGTGCATAGTTACAATCATCAGCATGTTAATACAGTTGCTTCAATTACAAGTACATTAATACATGTTTTTATCTGGTAAGAGCATCTATTTTACACAAGTAAATGAAATAGATCAAGTGGATATTATCAGGAAGACAGTTGATTTACAAAGTGCAAATAGTAGCAATGAAAATCTATTCAATGTACATTTATTTTAATTCTTTAATAGTGACCTGTGCTGGCAAAATGAGTCACAATTAAGAATTTTTAATTTTTCAATTGAGTTATTATTCACTTGAGATATTATTTTAAATTCTCCATCTCAAAAGCTGAAAAATTATATACAATTTGTTGAAATTTGGCAATTTATCACCTGGCCTGGCAACAAGCTAGCTTTGTTTATGAGAGTGCTATTTGAAAACTCAAATTTTACTGGTCTAAAATGATGTCATCAGGAATTCCAGCCCTATTTATAAAAAGGTAAACGCTTAAGCTTCACAATAACACTAAACATTATGCAAAGGGATTTCCTGGCACTATGACAGCCGGCAGAGAGAAATGGTCAATTTCAAAGGAAATTACAAAGGTCATACGACAAAAGAGAGAGAAGAGAGAAGACTATTCCTGAAGACATTCTGTCACAGCTTCCACTGTTCCTGCCATGCCTCCTGTGCCCAGTCCTGCCACAGCTCAGTAATTTTCCATTGCATCACAGTCTCATGCCACGCCCCTGTTTCCATGCCCACGTAATCACAGCCATTAGTCTCACCTGTTACAGTCAGTATTTAAGACCTCAGCCAACACTCACTCCTTGCTAGATTATTGAACGGTTTAACCAAGTAAATGTCCAGCGCATCTCCAGTTTCTGATTGCCTTCATGCCCACGTACCCTTTCCTGGACCCTGACCCACGAGCCTTGCTTAACCCTTGCCTGACACCTCCTTGGAATCTGATTTATGGTAACCGACCTCCTTTCACGCTTCTGGACATCGCTTTTTGGATTATCCCTTTCTGGATGTGGCTGCAACCTCTCGACTTTCTGGTTTTGACCCCCTGCCCGGCCCTGGACTCTCCCTTTCGCCTAAACCCTGTTCTGACCACTCACGACCGCCAGTCCCCGGCAGACTTACCTGTCCTGGTTCTGCCCTCGAGCTCCTACGTGAGTATCAAGTCCAGTCTCAGTAATCCAGCCTGCCAAGTGTCTACAGTAAAAACCATAAAACTTTGTCTGTGTCTGTTTTTTAAACTTATGGGGATTCTCCTGACACTTCAGGAAGAAAGGCGCAGTGGAAGAAATGCTCTGGAGCCGGTGGTAAATGGGCAATAGAGACAACCATTCATGCTCCTGCACACACACACCTAGAACCAATTTAGAGTTGCCAGTTAACTTAACATTAATTAAATTCAGTTCAATCATGTTTATTTATATAGCCCCAAGTCACAACAAAAGTCTGTACAAAAACATTCACATACAAAGAGCCCATTAGTAAACATATAAGGAAGCCAGCAGATTGTGTTGAATCTTCACTTTGTTGCAGTGGAATGCATGGTTTAGGACTGTAGAAACAATGCAAACACCACATTTATTTATTCATTAACCTTTATTTAACCAGTCCCATTGAGGTCACAGATCTCTTTTTCAAGGGAGGCCTGGGCCTGAAGGCAGCCTAACATGCATGTTTTTAGCCTGTGGGAGGAAACCAGAGAACATGGAAACTTAAACCCAGAATGCCATTGCTGCAATGCAACAGTGCTAACTAACTGTGCCACTTTGCAATCAGCATTTATAGACTGGTATAGGTGATTACTGACTGAAAACAGATGTGTAGTGAGCAGGAAGCAATAAAATGGGAAATTCTAGGAGTGAGATATTATAGACGAAGACAGAATAATCACAACTACTCTAAAACAGGATGGGATGGAACTGGATACCATAAACCAGCTTGAAAAAGACAGAAAATTTAAAAATAAATGGCTTCCAATGTATTTACAAAAAAATAAAAAATACCTTCAATTTGGGCCCATAAAAGAGGTCAACAAACAAATCTTTAATTCAGATACCGACACAGGAAACTAAAGCACTTAATGATCTAATGACTGAGACAAGAGGGAAATTTCAAAGTTGCTAAAAATGTGCAAATATGCTAAATAGATATGTGAATGCCCAGTAATTTTATTTACATTATTTAAATTTGTGATAAACCAGGGTACGTCGTAGGAGTGGAACCAAATACCAAACACGGAGGCAAACTAAAAGGTAAGCGATTTTATTTACAGGTGAGAAATGAGTAACGGGCAGGCAGGGGACAACCAGGGAGACCTGAAAACGGGCGAGAAAGAACAAAGTGAGTCTCGGGAACAGAGTTGTTTTTAGCTTCTTGCAGAATTGTAGATTAATGGTTTTCTGATCTTACTGTTCCAGGAGCATGGAGGAGCACTGAGACGAATGTAGGAAGAGACGGAGATTGTCCAGGCGAGTACAGGGAAAATCCAAAAGAGTCCAGGAGTCGGTAAGTCCATCCAGGTGAGTTCAGTGGTTTCGCCCGAGGGAATGAAAACAGGTCCAGAAAGAGGCACGACCTGAGGCAAGGTAAAAAGGCACAAGACAAAGTGGTTACTTGGTATCCAACGCTTGCCAAAACCATGGGGCTGAAATTCTGACCCATAAGGCGTAATGCTCCAGCAAAGATCTGAACTCAGGTAGAGCCTTATATACAGGTGCTCTTCATCACGGGAGATCAGCCACAGCTGTGAGAGGAAGTTGCAGGAACAACCAGCAGGGTGGAGAAAAAAAACAACCCAGATCCTCACAAAATTTGTGTATATTTAAATACCAAAAATGAAGAAATACAAGTTACTACCACAACAACAAAATAATTCACTGTAAAATAAGTATATTAAGTATATTATTAGATAAAACTTAGCAAGCATTATACTAACACTTTGTGTTAATCAAATTACAATTTTGTAATGTAATAAAATTACATTTTGATGTGCCATGAAATAATACAATGAAAATTAAAAAATAACCACTCTAGTGAATTAAGTAACACTATGCTACCTAGAAAATACACAATGATCAGTCAAACATGCATCAGAAATGTACACCTAAGTTTGTCATTACTGTGTAAAAACTACACTCTAAAGTAGTTTAAACAGTATACATAGGGGGACGAACAACACAGCATTAAAAAATGTAGACTGTTGCTGTGATGTGTTAATGTCCTCAACTGAAACAAAATGGACTGAACTGCTGACATATATATGTACCATGGCCTTCAGGAGCTCAATAATAATAGCTGAGAATATAGTTACGATTACTCACAGATAAAATGTTAAGCCCTATCACTTCTAATTCAAAGGCCATAGTCTTCAACTGGAAAATGGTGGTTGCCAATACCTGGTTGAGATTGAACCACTGCACCAAGTGGTGGAGTCTAACCCTCCTGAAGCCCTCAAAAGAGAGAGAGGTAGAGAAGCCCTTGTAACTTTGGACCAAATTAACCCAAAGGCCATTGGAAGGTTAAGCAGCTTGGGTTCCTGTTCATGAGTGAGAGTAGAAGAAAATCTGATAGATTGGGGTGGTGTATGTAATGATGTGGCACTGAAGAGAGTGGTGTATGTAATGATGTGGCACTGAAGAGAGAGTTTTGCCTAAAGGTGAAGGTCTTTATTTTACTCTGAGAGTTGGCTGGATTTATCCTTAGGGATGGGGTAAGGAGCTTGGCATAGAGGAGTAACTCCCGTCGACCACTCTTGTCTAAGTACACATAGCGGGTACAATGAAATTGCCAATGGCTCATTAAATCATTTTTTTTTTATTGTGTCAGGTTTTAATGACGTCAAAGAAAGTACAGCTTGGTGATAGACAGACCACAGGAAACCGGTACTCAGGTAAGTGTTTTTATTTACAGTGACGTTATTTAGTGAGTGGAATCGCTCGGATCTGAAACAGAAGGAACGAAATGGTAAGAGAACTCGATGGAGGAGAATATGGGAGAATACTAAGTTCTGAGATGTAGGCTTACAAAACAAACAGGCGGAGTTCTGCAAGGGCTGTGTGATCTGAGATGAGTCTGGCTGGATAGGTTTCCTGGTGATTGGTGTCCAGAGGAGAGGGCAGGTCTTGATCCATAGAACGAGGCAGATGAGGACGAGGCAGATAGGTACAGACAGCTCGAGGAATGGTGGATCACTAGACCAGACTGGGTCTCCAGGCGGACTGGCACACTGAGGGAACACAGGAACAAAACACAGGTCAGAAAAACTTCCTTGATACTTTTAAAGCGAGGATTGGCTCAGAGACTTTACCACTTACAATGCTCCGGCGCTGGTCTGATCTCCACCACAGCCTTAAGTACACTGCCCGTCTGATGAACCTCATTGCCTGCAGGTGTGGAAGATGAAAAACCTCGCCAGCAGGAGAAGCCAGACACGCCCACCAGGAAACAAAACTCACAGATCACCACAGATTGCTCAACATTACTTGCACAACTGTGGCAATTTTAGAGCTAATACATGCAAACGAGCGCTGACCTCCAAGGAAGCATGGATTTATCAGATCCAAAACCCATGCAGGGTACCCTGGCTGCTCTGGTGACTCTAGATAACCTTGAGATGATCGCTGGCCCTCTGTAGTGGCGGCGTCTCATTGAAGTGTCTGCCCTATCAACATTCAATGGCGCGCTATGTGCCTGCCATGGTGACCACGGGTAACGGGGAATCAGGGTTCGATTCTAGAGAGAGAGCCTGAGAAACAGCTACCACATCTAAGGAAAGCAGCAGGCGTGCAAATTAAGCACTCCTGACTCGGGAAGTGGTGATGAAAAATAACAATACAGGACTCTTTCGAGGCCCTGTAATTGAAATGAGTACAATTTAAATCCTTTAACGAGAATCCATTGGAGGGCAAGTCTGGTGCCAGCAGCCGCGGTAATTCCAGTTCCAATAGCGTATCTTAAAGTTGCTGCAGTTAAAAAGCTCATAGTAGGATCTAGGGATCGAGCTGACGTTCAGCTGTGAGGCGAGCTACCGCCTGTCCCAGCCCCTGCCTCTCGGCGCCCCCTCGATGCTCTTAGCTGAGTGTCCCGCGGGGACCGAAGTGTTTGCTTTGAAAAAATTAGAGTGTTCAAGCAGGCCCAGTTGCCTGTATACCACAGCTAGGAATTACAGAATATGACTTTAGTTCTATTTTGTGGGTTTTCCCTGAACTGGGGCCATGATTAAGAGGGACGACCGGGGGCATTCGTATTGTGGATGAGCTGTTAAATAGGTAAAACATGAAAGGTCTTTAAAAAACAAGAAAGGAAGTTCACATGCATCTTAGAATTACCTACAAGATGTAGTTTTGAATCCCACAACAGACTGCTAATGAGCTTGTCCCACAAGTCTGAACACCAAACCTTTCCCTTAAGACTGGAGGCCCATCTTGTGAGGTATACCACACCATGATTACCCTATACCACGATTATCTGAAGAAAGATCAGTGTTTTTTCAGCAGGCAATTCAGATGGAAAATGAAAAAGATAGAGAGGCAGAAAAGGAAAAAAAAATGTGCCTCAATGCTAATGAATATGGAACAATAAAGGAACATAAACAACATAGACCAAAGCTCGGTGCATGTGCCCTAAAACCGTGCCTTAATATTATCTCACATAATTATATACAAGCTAGCTGTATGGGGCAGATAGGCACATACACAACCCTCCACACACAAAATCACAGTTTTGCCTGTGGGAGTGTGCTTGTAGGTGTGAGAGATTAAAGTCTAGTAAAGAGGGTTTTTTTTCTTTTGTTTTGTGATTATGTATCCTCTTCTTAAAGCACGTGCCAGTCTGTCTTCCTCCTACACATCCTTCTCCTTATTTTTTTCTCCAAGAATAATAAAAGTTGTGCTATGTGAAGAGGAGGTTCTCTTTGAGGAAACAGCTTAAAACAAACAAAATAATGTTCGATATAAAATTCAATAATCAACTATTATCAAGAATCAGTTTCATATCCGTCCATGCATATTCAACCTCTTATTTGAGGTTGGGTTGCTGAGGCAGCAGGTCAAAGAGACAAGCCCAGGCATTCCTCTCACCAACATCACTTTCCAGCTCATTCTGAGGGACCTGAGCTAGTCCCACAGAGGATATAAAATCCTTCCAACTAGTTCTGGGTCTTCAGGTATGTCAGCCCTATGTTTACTGGTTCTTATTATTTATGTTACATGCACTGCTGCATACCCTTTTGTGTTAACCTCCTGTTGGAGAGGTACTGGAGCAGATAACAATTGATGTTGTGGTTTTACTTTTTTCTGTCAGTGACAGAATATCTTAAAAAAATCCAAACTGCAATTTCTCCACAACACAACACCGAGTACCCATGGTTACACACAAAAACAAAATTCACTGACATTTTCCTTGTTTCCATGATGATGACTTGTTTCTTGACGGTTGAGTTTCCATCTTGGAAAACACTGCAAGCATGCTGATTTGGGGGTGCCCTTTAATGCAGTGAGGTCCTGACCCAATGTATGGGACTATTTGAGAGTGAGAACACTTTGATGGCCTTGACAACAAAATGGAATTAGCATCTTTCCATGGAAAAATGAAGGGGTCAACAATTACCAAAAAATATTTTTGAGCATGTTCCGTCAAGAAAATATGCAGTACAAAATACTTTTACCTTCTTTTGGTTTAAAGTTTTTATTTCAGCCAAAATTCACCCAACATGTTCAGAGTTTTAAAAGTGCAGTGTTTTTCCATTCATTTATCCATCTTCCTGGAGATATACACCAGCCCCTCATAACCGTAGTAATTGAATGGATGTTAGCTGCAGAATATAGAACATAATGTGTCATGTAAGAAATGTGAAAAGGCCCCAAATTGAAGGTACGTTGGAGACAGGTTCAGTATCCAACAAAGAACTTTAATAATAAACAAAAACAGAAAATCCAGAAGACAAAAGCAAAGCATGACTCTCCAACATGATACAAGGCAAACAGAGGATCTGATAAATGTCAATGGAAACAAAGGAGTATATTTACTAGGGGTGGGTTTTGGGATGTGGAAGTTACCACAAAAAGAACTAGAAATGCTGTTTATTAATGAAATGTGGCTATATTTAATCATCCACAGGGAGTTAAAAATTACTGTGATTTCAAAACATTTCCTGAACAAAATGTATATTACACTTTATTATAAGACATTCTCAATAAAAAGTAAGTAAAATATTCTGATTGTTTAATTATTGCAGGCTTTCTTACATTGTCTTTAAGTTTCTAAAAAAAAGTTAAGCTTAATTGTTTATTGAACATCTGACATTTGAAGATAATCTGCCTTCTGCTGTGTGAAGTAAAGGAACTCTGATCAATATTTTGGTGTCACAATGATGGACAATTTTGCAGTAAAAAGTTTGAATCATATGAGAGCATTATTAGCTGTTTTTTGTTTTGTTTTGTTTGTTTTGTGAAGTGAAAACTATAATATAGACACTCCTTACCAGTTAGAATAATGTATTAATGTACTGTAATTGTATTGTATTAACCTAAGGATGAGTGTTATTCTGCACTAGCTGGCGAGGTCATGGGAGTTTATGGGACTGCAGGTACCAAGCACGGAAGATA
>NC_051435.1:27879816-27909159 GCF_001649575.2 Kryptolebias marmoratus | reverse complement strand
ATTTAGCTCAGACATCTTCTGGTGTTCCTGCTGTGAACTGGTAAGAATGTCTCCCTTAGTACTAAGGCTAATAAATCTTTTAAACTGAAGATACTGCTTCTGACCATTTTTGACTCCTGGTTTCTCTGTGCATTTTCCGGTCCGTCGTGAGGAGAGATTTTTTAAAGTTTTGAGTTTCATTTAGGTAATATTTTGTCTCCTCAACAGTTTCTTTGTTTAATTTTATTTATTATGTTGTTTTTTATGTAAAAACAGCTAAGAAAAAAAACCCTGTGCAAATTACTGAATTGTATCTGCCAATATACAGTTTGGAGAAATATCTAATGGGAATGCACATGGCAATCAATAAACCTCTAGGGCCTGAAAGCTGAGATAGAGATAAAATATAATCTCATTTAGGATCTTTAAAGGGAAAAAGCAGTGGAGGATCAGAAGGCAGTAAATGAGTAAAATTTTTGGAATCAATTTTGTGATTCCTGTTCTTGCCAACACACCCATTGGCTTAGTATGTCCTCAGGGGTCTCATTGAAGTGAGATCCTCCAAAGTTAACCTAAAAAAGCTTTTGATGAACTTGTAATCCTAGATACATGACAATTTTATTTGTTACTGTTGTGTCTACCTAAGGAAAATTAAATAGTTTTATTTGTCACTTAGAGGAAAATTGAAATGGAAATAAAATAAGTAGTTTTAGCTTACTTATTACTTACTCTTACTCTGACTCATTAGCTAGGGCAAGTTTGCCATGGGAGACCTACCAGTGGGTAATGTACCAGACCCCCTGGATCACAGTGAATACTGCTACATCAAGGAGGTAATTCTGCAGTGGGGACTCTAATTTTAAGCATTGCTTCAAAAGGTCTGTTTATTTTTAATAAAATTACAATATTGTATAAAATTCTTTGTTCACTCGTCAACATGGAATAATGAGTCTAGATTAAAAATTAAACAATTTTAGCATCAGGCTGCATTATAACAAAACTGTAAAAAAGAATGTGGTCTGAATATTTTCTAAAGTCACTGTATCTGAACTTATGCTGCCCTAACTCCAATTCCTGGGCTCTTTTGTCCTTTGAACGGCTGTATTTGCCTGTTCCCCCCAATTTAAACGAGTTAGAAAATATGATTGTACTTTTTTAGCAGCAGCCCTAGAGATCTAGAGCAGCCTTCCACTGTCAATTAGGAATACCTCTTTAACTGAGACTTTTCAAACACAGCTAAAAACATATTTATTGCATGCATGCAGTCAGACTGGAGGCCATCATGGGTGTTGGAAAAAGAAATGAACTAATCAACACGTCAATTCTTATTTAATTCCACCCCATGTCTAATTCAAATCACGTTCCTGTATTTTAGGGACTAAAGCAAATATTATTACCCAATCCTTTTGTAGAAAATCATTTCTGTATAAGGACAGGACTTTTATTTAGTTAATTAAAATATGACTTAGACCTGCATTTTCCTATTTGAGACAAAGTGAATCAAATATGTAGAGCATGTTTTAAGATTTGTTTCTTATGGGATTGATTTACACTTCTATACATGTTCCTACATTGTAGGGGACTTGTCAGAATTGCAGAGAGCTTGCTTTTGCTCTGATATCTGTCACAGTTAGTTTGTCTTGTGGGTGAGGAGAGTAATGGAAGCATGAAATGACACACCATGAAGAATAAAAGACATAACGAAAGCATGATAAAGATGGAGCAAGCCATATAAACTATAAAACCTAAGTTTTGAGCATACCTTGACCTAAAACTGACATAAACCAGGTATTTTGTCCAGAGAGCGGAGCCGAAACCAGAAACGGACACTTGGAATAAAGGTAAGTGATTTATTTACATGTGCAGGTATTTACAGTGAGGGACAGTCCGGAGCAGTCTGAAAGGAAAGGAGGAGTAAGGTGAGTCTCGGGTACAGGTTTTAGTCTTGCCAGAACTGAAGAGTTTGTGAGTAATGTTTTTTCTTACAGGTTCGAGAGGCGTTTGTGGCGTCGAGGAGAGGGCAGAGTTTCCAGCAGCAATCCAGGAGGTAAGCTTGTTCAGTCGTGATTCAGGTAAGTTCCAGTCGGGCAGTGATCATCAAGGCGAGACAAGTAACCTGAGGCAAAAAGCACACAGAAACCAAATTAGCAAAGTCTTTAGTTTAGGGTTAGAACCAATGGCTGAGATCCTAACAAGTAGGTTTGATGCTTCAGCGATGATCTGGAACCTGCCGGAGGCTTAAATGCTGGATCTGCTCATCAGGATAATCAGCTGCAGCTGGAGAGGGAAAGGTTAGTAGTGCCGCCCAACAGGTGGAGCTAGCTCCAGATCCTCACAAAAACTGATTTCCTCCTCCTACTTTTCTGAATGCACTTTATTTCTTGTCTTTTTTACATTATTTTTAAAAAGATTTCAAACAAATGATTGTATAGTTTTTTTTTTTGTTTTTTTTTACCCTGGTCTATTTGCTTCCTTCTTAATTTTTTTTTTCTCTGACTCCTCTTGTTGACCCCATTTCTCTTTTCCTTTATCACTCCTGAACTCAACTTATCCTTCCACTCCTAACCTTTCTGACAGTTTCTGGGTCTGATGTATTTTTATGGTATGTTTTAGTATTTTTCCCAACCTGTATCTTCCTTCTCTCTTTCCCTCATTCCCTTCTTTAATTTGCAAAAATAAACCCTTCATCTGCCTACACGTATCTCCAGAGGGATTTGCAAGGAAGCCTTTAATTACCCCATGCTTACTAAACCCTCGTAAAACTTGATTGATGACAACATCTTATACAGTCTTAGCTTACTGAAAATGCTTTGATAGCACAGTTTGATTCTTCAGCCTGAACACCTTATACCTCACCTCAGATTTAGTTCATGTTTCTAAGCTTTTCCAGGATTTCTCTCTGGCAGATTTTGCCTCTTATATTTTTGGTGTGTTAGCTTGTTGGAGTGCAGAATATTTAAGTGATTGCCTGAATAATTTATGGTTCAAAAGGAACAAGCTTAAAAAAAAGGAGGATTTAAGTGTGCCTTTAAAGGGTAATGATGTGAGGTATGTGTGTGTGTGCATACAGCAATGGGTAGACCAATCAGAGCAGTCATACTGACTGACATTTCACCACCATAATTTGCATGCACACAAACACACCACAGGTGGATAAATTACGACCAACCCAGAGGATAGAAAATTCAGATCCAAGGTGATCTTCTTAAAGCAAACACACATCCCCACCTGAGACACTAAGAAGGTTTCAGCATGCCAATGGGCTGATGGCTAGGATTTCATACAAAAAAAAAAAATATATATCAATAGTACTATAATTATCTCTTGATTTTGTGGCCCCTTAAAAGTTATAGTCAATTTGTAGGTTTTTTTTAAATGTATTTATTTATTTTTCATGATAGCTAATCAGAACATTGAAACTAGGATTGTAATTTAACACTTAAAGCATACACAGCCACAACAGCCTGGCACCTCCTGGTGCTGCTCACCAGGTTGGTCACACTGCTGTGGGATGGCCTCCCATTCTTCAGCCAGCATTTGTTGTAAATCAGCCAATGTGGTTGAGTTGATCACTCTGGAACAAACAGCTTGCTCAAACTGATCCCACAGATGTTTTATGGGGTTGAGGTCAGGATTGTAGGGAGGCCATTCTATCATTTCCACTCTCAAATTCTGAATAAACTAAATTTATGGTAAAAAAATCACTCCCTGCTGAACCCACACATGCATTTTCCTAACAAATGTCACACCCTTTCAGGGGTATAAGATTTATTGTTGAGAAGCATTGTTACTGAGGTAACTGGTCTGCCTCTGTGCCATCAGGCCATGAGGCCTGAGCTCCCATTTTGAGACACTGTCTTCAGTCACAATCCCTTCTTAGGAAGTGAATCGTGGGCTCTTACGCTCACGTTGTCAAAAAGCTACTACAGTGATTGCATATGTGGAAAGTTATCTGTTGCATGTCTGAAGACCCTAGCTTATCACCATAAATGTAATTGAATGTATTTGAATCTGTACAATTCAGGTCCGTCCCAGTGGGACGTGGGTGTCTTTTTACTGTAACTTGGTGTGGTAAAGGTTAATAAAAAGAAGCAGCCCCAGAGAAACGGGGGATTTCACTGATTGGGCCAGAAGTCTCGATTTGGCACAGACTCTGTTATTTTGAATAAACTCTCACTGTTCAAGAATAACTTATGTCTGTCGAGTCATTTCTGTGATCATTCACTTTGCCGCTGAGGACCCAGAAGAACGTCCACCACTTTGAAGACACTTCATTACAACACAGAAGCAATTTTTTTTTGTGTGTGTGTGTTATGCTTAGATTACTAAATAAAGCAATTTGCTTTACCAAACAATGCAGAGAAAAAGCAGCTGCATCACAAAATATACTCACTGACAAAAAATATATTGTCACATCAGTGGGTGTTCGATGTGGGCATAATTTGGTTCACATGCAGACCAAAGATTGGTTTTTAATTTTGGGATTTGCAAGGAGGTGGCCTGACTAAAACAGGTGTAGCAGTGTAATGTTGTTACACTAGATTGTCAAGTGAGAAACTATTCCGGTAGGAAATTATATGAGCACCGGCAACTTTTATTTTGAAAAGACTACAGATCCATTGTAAGACAGCAGGTAACTTCCTGTTTCAAAATTGTTATTTTTATTCAAATTGAATGTGCTGTGAATGGAAATGTAAATTATTATCTTTACTGTGGATCAATTTGAGTTAATGGATTGTTGTTCTGAGTGTCAGTTCGGGTTTTTTTTAATTATGTCAGTTTGGATCCTCCATACACAACCTCAAAACCTCTAGATAATGTGTTAGAGGAAGTGAGGAGCCATTTTAGAATTGCTACACCTTTCCACATAAGCCGTAGAGCAGTTCAAGAATATATGTGGCACACATGAACTTCAATAGGAGTGTTTGTTTTCTTGTGTGTGTAATGGCAGAATTTACTATAGGGTAACACCTGTTGTTTATGAGTCCTGATAATGTTATGACTTCTATTCCAAGTCCCATGGATTCTCAGAGAATTAACTTGTTTATAGAGGAGTGATATTGAATTTTTTCCTCATGGGAACCAGACTGACTTGTTTTTCCCTAACTCCTCCTTCTGGTCCAGTATTTCAATATCACCTGTGTTGACTTTTTTTTTTTTTTTTTTTGGGGGGGGGCTTCCCAGACCTGGGACTCTGATATTGATTGTTGATTGTCTTTAATGCTCTCTATATTTTGTGCACAATATATAAATAAACCTGTTTGAGTTTGTGTCATGTTTCTTAATTTTAAGGAAAAAAAAGCATGTTGATTAGAAATATTTTCAGCCTATTCATTGCAGAATGTTGTCAATTTTACAGTTTTTGAAAACCTTGTGAACGTTTAAAATCAGCTGCAGTTAGGAGAGGTCAGGTGTTGCAGTGGTTCCACTATAGCTGCAAGGATTGGCAACATTATGTTGTCCTGATTTATTTAAGGGAATGTTGATGTAACATGGTCAAACCTCAGACCTGTATTTTATCATTTTTAACTTTATGTATTTTAAATAGTTTAATCTATCCAATTCTCAGCTTCCATCTTCTTCTGCAGACTACAGAAAGTTAGTGAGAAAAGTTAGAAAGGAAAAGTCATCATACATAGAAGAATCAGTTCCTTCAGCTAAAATCTTTGCAAATCTAGCATTAGCAGAAAAAGAGACAGTCACCCATTGCGAGAACTCTGCTGAAGCAATGCCTGCCTAAGGAGGGATAGGATAAGAAACATATTTTAGATTGACATGTTTATATTTAGAAAACATTCTTTTGTGTATTTTTTTGTAATTTCTTGCATTTAAACATTTCTACTTGTAAAGACAGTAGTTGTTGAGTCATAATCTAACCCAGTATGACCTAACCTTTAGAAATCCTTGTTACTTACAGAACACTTGCTGCTTTCAAGTTTCCGTGTTTCAGTGAGCTGTGGCGTGATGGAGGAGTAGTCATGAATGACATGCAGTTGCACTAAAAGAAAAACCTTTCAGGGCTTAGATCTAAAATTCTACAATATTGCCACCCAGGTGACATAATTTCCAGAGGCTCACTGAAGTAATGTACTTTGTCCTGCAAAACAAAGGTTGTATGTTTTGCAAGTGTTACCATCCGGCTCCTAGTATGAAGTAGAAACTGAACATAGACCTTAAAAAACTAGGGTTCTTACTTTGAAAAGAGCAACAAAAGGTAAAAGCTAAAACATTCCAAAGAATGTGAAGAGTCTCAATAGTTAGAGTGATAAACAATTAAAACTCTCATCATTAAGTCTTTTTAAATTCACATCTTTACAATAAAAAGGATATTTTGGCCATTTTGAACTGGGAATCTGTATAAACCTTATAAACAATATCTCCCATGTTGTTGACAACCCTTTGAGAAACTTCATTTCCAAGAAATAAAGTATAGATTTGACTGATAAACTAACAACTAGCCAGAACACAGCCAATATCTATTGGGTTGCTACCAATCCTAAAACAGTTCAGTTTTCCAACATTTCATACTGATTCATGTAAACCCTAATCCATAAACCTCTACAGCATCAGTCTCTCAATACACATATTTGTGCATAGAATTCTGTGGTTATTTGCAAGGACAAACAGATGCAAGGACAAATGAGCTCCAACAGCTAAGTATTACATATTGAGCCTGTAGCAAGTGGTAATGTTCTGGACAAATTGCAGGCAATAGTAAAGGTGCTTGAAGAGATCTGAAAACAATCCAAAAAAGGGTTGCTGATGCATCAGGGGTTTTGGTCCAGACTAATCAAAATTTTGTAGGATTTCTTGTTCAGTTTCAAAAGCTTTGACCAACACAAAATTTTGTTCAGACATGCTTAAGTCTAAATTGGTGGCCTATGCTAAGGCCATTGAACTAATTGAGGCATAAACTCCCCTTGATAAATCATGAAACACTCAATTTATGTCAAAGAAGTAATAGTGTCATCCCCTCCACTTTAGGACAGTTTGAAGTTTCACAAACCAAACACACCTTTTATGTCAATGTCTACTATCCAGACACTAAAAACTGCACCGCAATTTTTTGTAGCAACCTTCCTTTCTTTACAGGACATTTCTACTAGCTGGGTCATCAGGAAGGCACAATATATTAAAAAATAAAACACTCACTCTGCTTCCCTCGGGGAGGTGCTACAGGAGTGCAAAATCCTAGGCACAAAGACTAACAGTTTGTTCCCTCCCACAAACCCTCAAACTCCATAATAATGCAAGCTAACCCCTCAATCCAGTTTCTTTTCAGTCCCTTAGCATACCAACTGCTTAGGGGTGTCATCAGGTACAGTGCACTTTATTGTGGAACTAGGTTACTTTTGTAGTATTTTTTATGTTGCTTTTTTGCCATTTTTTGTTGGATGTGTGGCAGGTATACTTGAAGAAAATTCTCAAAAAAAAAATCCCTGTCTATCATTATTTGGCCGTTTCACAAACAAATAATTTTGCGAATCCTAGTCTTTTTATACAGTGTATTTAAATATCTAGTTTCAACTGTATATGGGAGGTGAAGATGTAAGAGAACTGTCATAGAAGAGGGAGAATAGCAAGAAAAACAAATTTGGTGAGTATTAGGAGCAAAGCAGCATCATGAATTCCTTCATACTGAAACAGGTTTATCTAAATTTGCTGTGATTCAGTCACACTGTAAAAGATAGTTGAGAGTGTAGCAAGGTTGTCATCTTGTGTGAAGGTGACTTAGGGAAACATGGAGGAAAAATAAACAGGTGTAAGCCTAATTGCACAAAAAAAAGACAAAATGGTCTTGGAAAAAACAAAACAAAACAAACAAAAAAAAAAACAATCTAAGCTGAGAACTCCACCCAAAAGAATTTAATTTATTAATAGCAAGTGTTGATCAGGGTGTTGTGGTAGATGGTGGTCAGTGTTGCAATCTTGTAATTCTGAGGCCGTGGGTTCAAGCCCAGGTTGTGTCAGGAAAAGCAAAATAAAACAAATGTGAGCTCACTAGATGTTGCTACCCCTGCACAAGGAAGTAGAACAACATTAGCATATATGGAGCATTGTGATTTTGGGCAACATTCTAGCCAGTGTATTGAGAACTTTATCAAATTTTAATAATTATAAACTCAGATAAATAGTCAGATTTTGATCCAGAGTGCAAAATCACTTTGATGTTCTGACAAGAACCAGGAAGCGTCTGAAGAGCGGACCCGAAGAACCAGACTTGAATACAAAAATAAAGGTAAGTGACTTTATTTACAGGTGCAGTGCTGGGGGGAGGGGGAACAACCCGGGAGGTCTGAAAAAACAAGGAAGGGCAAGGTGAGTTTCTGGTCACAGGATGATCCGAAGAATTATTTGAAAGAGATAAATAATTGTTTCCCTTTCTTACAAATTTCCACGATCAGAGTAGCATGGAGGCGAAGCCAGAAGTCGTCCAGGAGAGGAGGAATCCAAGAGTCCAGGAAGAAGGTAGATCTTTTCAGGTAAGTGCCGCAGGGTCGTCCAGGGAGGGGGGGTAGGAACCAGTGATCAAAAACAGGCAATCTAAAGCAAGGACAAAACAGGCACAAGACAAAGCAGGTTAGGTTGATATTGAGCTTGGTTAGAGCAGAGTGGCTGCAGATCCTAACCGCTTGAGGTGCAATGCTCCAGCAAAGATCTGAACCCAGACTGAAGCTTAAATACAGGTGGTGCTCGTTAGGAGAATCTGCCACAGCTGAGGAGGAAGAGTCACCGGTACCACCAGCAGGGCGGGGAAAACACCAGATCCTCACATGTTCCTTGATTCCAAATATTAATGATCCCAATGATTTCAAAGTTTCAAATTAAGATGACATCAGGGAACATTATTAGACATTTTTTAAAGCCACGTATTAAAGAACTTGAAATTACCATGACCTCCCTGTAGCATTATTTCACTATGCTTAGTTTGAACTGAAATGCTTAGTTTTTTTGTTTTTTTGGTGTGCGCTCTCACACAGGACAGACGTGTTTTCTCTTCTCTCTGCTTTCTCTCTGCTTGTAAGTGGAAGCATTTTTGAACTGGAGCTCCTCCAGCTTAAATTCAGATTGGATTTTATTGGAGATACACTGGGATATTGCCATTCTTTGACATTTTTATGATCTTATCAGTGCTTCGCGGACGTGGCCTACAACCAGCAGAAGCCTAACTAGCAACAAGATGCCCCCCCACACCCCACACCCCCCATCACGTCGGCACCAGCCCGATAAAAATACATCAAACCACAATCCCAATTGATGTGCTCCGGCCCCAGGCTATAATGCTATCAGTACTTATAGCTTTTTCCAGGATAAGCCGGGGCCAAACTTACAAGTAACTATTAAAATTCCAGTTTTGATAGGTAACAGAAAAAGACTAGAAAATTTACAGAGATATGTAAATCTATCAAACTTAGCGCTCATTCCACATCAGTCTCAACTAAGTCCAAAAAAAAAATACAAATTGGGCAAATAACATTTTTAACACACTAAATTTAGCTTTACTAAATGTCAGGTCTTTGGCAGGAAAAACATTGCTGATCAATGATTTTATTACACAGCACAAGCTGGATTTTATGTTTTCAACAGAAACCTGGTTAAATCAGAATAGCAGTGCAGCTATTCTAATTGAAGCAGCCCCTCCCAACTTTACCTTCATGAGTGAAGCTAGATTGCATAAGAGAGAAGGGGGAGTAGCTGTTTTGTTTAACAACTTCCTACAATGTAAGCAGATGTCTTATGGAATATTTGCTTCATTTGAATATGTAGCCCTCCAATTAAATTCTCGCACTCGAGTGTTGTTCCTGAATATATACAGACCACCGAAATACTGTGCAACCTTTTTTTGATGATTTTGCTGAACTGCTGTCTATCATCTGTGTTGATTTTGACTGTATAGTCATTTCTGGGGATTTTAATATTCATTTTGACAACCCTCATGACAGAGAGACCAAAGAACTGTGTTGTATCCTTGACAATTTTGGATTAACTCAGCATATCACAGAGCCTACACACAACAGAGGGCATACTTTGGATTTAGTCATTCCCAAAGGCCTGAACATTTCTAAGGTTAAGGTGACAGATGTTGCTCTTTCTGATCATTCCTGTGTTTTCTTCGTGCGTACTATTGCTATTAACAAAAATGTCCAGGCAGAAGTCATTGAAAAACGGTACATCAGTGAAAATACTAGCAAAATATTTGCCCAAGCTTTCCTATCTGCACCATCCCCATCTTGGCTTTCAGTCAATGAGCTTGTAGATAATTAAATGGGCAAAACTACACATATCATTGATGCCATTGCTCCCATCAAGGTAAAAATGGTTAATGCTAAAAGGAGATCCCCGTGGAGAAACGCTACACTGAAGAGAGTGCCGGAAAGCTGAACGCAGGTGGCAGAAAACAAAAACAAAACTGCAGGTTCATTATGAAATATTTAAAGACAGACTGAGTACCTGTAACTTGAAACTAAAAAATGCAAGGCAATCATTCTTTTCATTCTTTAAAAATCATTCTTTAAAAATGGCAATAATGCACAAAACTTGTTTGCAACTGTTGATAGACTACCAAATCCCCCTGTATCAGCACCACCTGAATTTCTTTCTAACCCTGCCTGTAATGAGTTCACTTATTTCTTCGTAGAAAAAAAATTCAGAAAATTAGACAATCAGTAAATTCCTCTATGTCAAGTACAGAATGTGTGTTATCGCTGTCCACCTAATCCTGATTCCAATACCATGACACAATTTTACCCCATAAACTATAAAATCCTGGATGATATTATACACCATCTGAAATCCACCACCTGTTGCCTTGACACTCTGCCGACGAAGTTTTTCAAAAATGTCTCAAATTGTATGGCCATGGAACTTCTACAGATTGTAAATATGTCTCTGCTCTCAGGTGTTTTCCCACAGGCTCTAAAAAAGGCCATCATTAAGCCACTCTTAAAAAAGAACAACCTTGACACCTCACTATTAAGTAACTACAGGCCTAAATCAAACCTTCCCTTTTTAAGTAAAATCATTGAAAAAGCTGTCTTCCTACAACTTCATCACTGCTTGACATTGAACAACTGTTTTGATGTCTTTCAGTCTGGTTTTCGACCACATCATAGCACTGAGACCACTCTTGTTAAAATCTGCAACGACATTCAGATGAATACAGATGACAGTAAGATTACAGTCCTAGTATTACTGGATCTCAGCGCTGCATTCAATACGGTTGACCATATCATATTACTAGACAGGCTGGAGAAATGGGTGGGACTCTGGCACGGTGCTAAATTGGTTTGAGTCCTATTTAAAAGACAGGGACTTTTTTGTGTCTATAGGTGACCACAAATCTGAGCGAACAAAAATGACCTGCGGGGTTCCCCAAGGCTCCATTCTGGGCCCCCTGCTGTTCAACATCTATATGCTCCCACTGGCTATGATAATAACGAACAATAAAATACGTTATCATAATTATGCGGATGACACACAAATTTATATAACCATATCGCCAGGAGAATATAGTCCAATTCAAGCGCTGACCAGATGCATTGACCAAATAAATGATGATGATGGATGATGGATGTGCCAAAATTTTCTTCAGTTAAACAAAGACAAAACTGAAATAATAGTTTTTGGAGCCAAGGATGAAAGACTAAAAGTTAGCACTCTGCTTCAATCAGTGATGCTAAAAACTAGTAACCAAGTCAGAAATCTGGGAGTAGTTATGGACTCAGACCTGAATTTTAACAGCTATATAAAAATAGTTTGATGACCTATTATCACTTAAAGAATATATTGAGGATCAAAGAACTAATGTCTCAGCAGGACTTAGAAAAACTTATTCATGCATTTATTTTTAGTAGATTAGACTACTGTAATGCTGTGCTCACAGGTCTCCCCAAAAAGTCGATCAGGCAACTACAGTAAATTCAGAATGCTGCTGCTCGAGTCCTCACAAGGACCAAGAAAAGGGATCATATAACCCCAGTTCTTAGAGCTCTGCACTGGCTACCCGTCTGTCAAAGAATTTATTTTAAAATACTATTATTGGTCTACAAAGCACTGAATGGTTTAGGAGCAAAATACATTTCTGATATGCTGGTCTGCTATGAACCTCCCAGAGCACTCAGGTCAGTAGGGACAGGCCTGCTTTCTGTTCCCAGGGTCAGAACTAAACATGGAGAGACAGCTTTCAGCTTTTATGCTACTAAAATGTGGAACAAACTCCCTGTAAGCTGCAGCTCTGCTGAAACTCTTAGCTATTTTAAATCAAATCTGAAGACTTTTCTATTTGCTGCTGCTGTAACAGAGTTATTATGGTATTGAATTCCGCTTGTCATTACCAGTAATACAGGTTCATGTGTAATGAGTGAAACAGCACCCCCTCTTGGTGGTTGGCTTGGATAAAAGTAGTGAACGCGGGGATTTCATTGCCAGTTCACGAGAGACAAACACGAGGTGGGTTCCCTTATTTTAACACGGGTAAAATGTTCTGTTAGCATGATGTTAATATGAATGCTATTCCTCGTAAGGTGCTGTATCTGCTGTGACGAACCTGAGTCCTGACCAGTGCATGTTCTATTTTAATACAGATAAACGGCTTCATCTCGTCTCTCATCCATTATTTTACACAACGCAGAGCAGAATTATAATTCGGACCGAGCTGTATCGTGCCCGACTACATTTAGCAAGGTTACATTGGTGCCTGTGACCCGTTCTTCAAACTTTGCGGCATCTACTTCCTGGAGCTTCGGAGGACCGTGAGCGGGCGGCGTCTACTTCCTGGAGCTTCGGAGGACCGTGAGCTCCGCATCGGTTCCCGTTATCGGAGCACGGTGCCCTGGTGTGGACTCTTCACTGATTCGGTAGTGAAGCGGTAATTGAAAAAAAAAATAAATGTGTGCAGTGTTATTTTTTTTTCAACAGTTTTGTGCCATTTTTTTTTTTTTTTCAAGCTGGTGCGCGGTCGTGCTGTGGTTGTTGTCTGAGTTTGTTTTGTTGGGTTTTTTTGTTTTTTTCCCTTTCCCCTCTGTGAAGGTGGGGTGCTTTGGGATGCAATAACTTTGAGTGATTTTGAACTTTTTCACTCTGGTTTTACACAGTTAATCTGTTTGAGGTTAGTTAAGTGCTAAATGATGGCGAGCAATGATTCTTTTGGAAGGGGGAGGGGGTTTGGGACATGTACCCCTATGCCTGCTGTTGCTAGAGGCAGAGGTTTGTTTTTGTATGCCCCAGAAGCATCCACACCAAAACCAAATTACGTTGATTTGGGTGAGCGAGTTGACGATGCTGTGGATGCTCCACAATGTGATGCTAATGACAGACTTCTGAGTAACATAGCTTCAAGAATTGGGGTTTCTATAAGTGAAAGTATTGCATCATGCATTGAAACCTGTTTGAGTAATACTGTGGGTCCAGGGGTATTTGGGGCTACAACTAACGAGTCTGCCATGTTAAATGTCATTGTTCGCCCTGATGTGAAAGAACCTGTGAGTTTTAAAGGGGATCATGATTCTTATTCAGTCCACGAGTGGGAGGTTATGATGTTATCCTACATGAGAAAAAAAGGCATCCCAGTGGCTGAGCAGGCTGATGAAGTTATATCTAAGCTTGTGGGGAGGGCACATGAAGTGGTTAAAGTGGCGTCCGCAGTAAGCCAGTTTTGAACCTGACTACAGGACCTCAGCCCGTTTTTGAAATACTCAAGCAGCACTTCAGTGATACTGTGTCCTCTAGCTTGCCCTTAACAGATTTTTATGCCACTTTGCCCTATGCTGATGAACACCCCTTTGACTATTGGCTGAGACTTAACTAAGCCCTGGATGTGACAGAGGACTCTTTAAAGAGAAAAAATAAGGCTTTTGACTCTTTAACCTGTGATCTAGCTGCCATGTTCATCCAGAATTGTCCTGATTCTGAATTGTCACTTGTATTCAAATGTAGGCAGCTGAAAGAATGGACGGTTGCTGACATTCACGAGAAGCTGGTTGGACACTGCAGAGACCGCAACCGGCTAACCAAACACAGAATGATAAATGTTCTGTCTTCTCAGCAACAGGAAGTCACCTCTTCTGTGCAAAGTGCAACGCGCAGTAACGAAATAGTGCCTCCATCGGCTGTTGTGGCACCACCCATTGGAAAATCAGCTGAGAGCTCACCGGACCGCCTGGACCGGGTCATTACTCTGCTTGAACGTGTTCTGGAGCAGCAGCCACAACAGTACAAGTTTCAAAGTAAGTTCAATGCACACACACGGGGGGATCAGCCAGCAAAAGCGAAGCCGGTAGTACCTTGCACTGTGTGCAGCGATGAGGGACACTCTACTCAGTACTACTGTAGGTCAAACCATCTGTACTTTAACTGCTTTGCACCTGACCACCGGCGTGCGGAGTGTCCAGGGGGTGTGGTGAGAAAGCCTAGGAGCGCTCAGCAGGTGGGGCAGCCACAGAAGACTGACTGGCCTGCATGTGGTGGGGGCAAGTGTTAGGCCTAAAAGTGATCCCCCTATCGCAAATGTTGAAGATGAGATGGAGTTCATATGTCAACGTGCATGCAAAGTGAGAGAAATTGGATACACACCTATATTCCAAAACATTCAGAGACTCAAACAAGATGACAAACTATTTTATGAAGATGTGACACTGGGAGGAAAAGTTACAGTCAGAGCTTTGCTGGATAGCTGGTCTATGGCATGCACTCTGAGCCCTAAAGTAATACCTCAGCTGTTACATCAAGATGTGTTAAGGAGCCCAACCCTTGAGCCAACAGCTACTGTGTTGATTGGGTGTGGGGGGTCCAAGACCTTCCCTTCTGGCATGTCCGACCTGGAGATGGATCATTACAACTGCAAAGTAATTGTCCCTACATTGATTTTCGAGAACCAAAATGAAGAACTGATTGTGGGCAGCAACCTGTTGAGATATGTTATTGACAGGTTTAAGCGGAGGCAGGATCTCCAGGATCAGGGCCCCACCACACTCGGTGGCAGTGATAATACAGAGCAGAAGCTGCTAGGCTTGTTGGCAGAGGTGGAAGACGCCAATGACGATGTCCATGGTACAGTTGGAGCTGTCAAAATTAAGCGAGCTGTTACACTCGAGCCCATGACAGAGTACCTGATTTGGGGCAAGCTGCAACTAGTGAATAACCTGTTGGCTGGATGTACCGTTGTGGTGGAGCCAACGACAGCAAGCTCTGAACCAAGAACAGTCTTAGTGGGGAGGTCAATATCGATCCTAAGAGCGGATGGGTGGCTCCCACTGAAAGTGATTAATCCGTCAGACAAGCCAGTTACTCTGAGGCGCAATGCTAAGTTGGCAGATGTGTCTACTTGTGGTTCAGTGGAGATGTTTGCCGGTTCCCAACTCGGCGTCCATCAACAAGTACAAGTGAGGTTGGACAACAGTACAAGAAGCAGCCTCGTCTCACAGGACTCCACCTTGCCAGAGCATCCTCACTTTGTAACACCGTGCACAGTTGACCCCCCTCAGTCAAGGCTAAGTGCACTGGGATTGTGTGATGTAGACATCGAGTCATGTGACGTTGCCCCTGAATATAAGGCTAAACTGGCAGAACTTATAGTTCAATACCAGTCGATCTTTTCAAGGGACAAACTGGATTGTGGTAAGGCTACTGGTTGTCTACATCGTATCAGAGTCATGGATGAGAAACCATTCCGACTGCCGTGTAGGCGCATACCACCGACCCAGTATGAGAAGTTGAGAGAGGCGTTGGATGAGATGGAGGAGTGCAAAATCATACGGAGGTCGAGCAATGAATTTGCATCTCCCTTGGTGATCGTGTGGAAGAAGTCGGGTGACCTGCGAATCTGTAATGATTTCCGCTGGCTCAATGCACGCACTATCAAAGATGCTCACCCACTCCCTCATCCAGCTGATGCGCTAGCAGCCTTGGGGTGCAATGCCTTTTTCGCAACCATGGATTTGACCTCTGGCTATTACAATGTGGAAGTGCATGAGGCTGACCGAAAGTACACTGCCTTTTCATCACCGTTTGGATTGTACGAGTATAATTGGATGCCTCAGGGGCTCTGTAATAGTCCAGCTACATTCATGAGAATGATGTTAAACATCTTTGGTGACCAGAACTCCATGAGCTTGTTGTGTTATCTGGATGATGTTCTGGTGTTTGCTCCGACAGAGGATCTAGCACTTGAGCGTCTGCACGTGGTCTTTCAGAGACTTCAGAACCATAACTTTAAGCTCGCCCCAAAGAAATGTCACTTTCTGAGGAAGTCAGTGAAGTTCCTCAGTCATATCATCAGTATAGATGGGATCTGGTCTGACCCTGATAAAGTGACTGCTGTTACCACCATTAGAGAGGCAGACCTTATGGAAGATGGCACTAATATTCCCTCACAGAGAAAGATCCGCTCCTTCCTTGGTATGATAGTCTACTACTAGCAATTTATTGAGGGTTGTTCTGCCATGGCCAGACCGTTGTTTTGGCTAATCTCATGCTCCAAAGGTCCGCGTGGAGGTGGGAGAAAACGTTGCCAGACCCGCAGACAACTTTGTGCCGAGGATTGGACTGAGGAATGTCAGCAATCCTTCCATCAGCTGAAACAAGTTTTGCTGGATCGTGTTGGCACACCCAAACTTCAGTGACCCCTTCCTCCTGTCTGTGGATGCTTCTACCGACGGCCTTGGTGCCGTCCTGTCCCAAGTGCCTGCTGGTGGTACAACAGCCAGACCGATTGCTTTTGCTAGTAAATCGCTGAGTTATGCCCAATCTAAATATCCAGCGCACCGGCTGGAGTTTTTTGCCTTAAAATGGGCAGTGTGCGACAAGTTTCATCACTGGTTGAGAGGACACCAATTCACCGTGTGGACAGACAATAATCCGCTTACATACATCCTGTCCAAGGCTCGGATGGATGCGTGTGAGCAAATATGGATCGCTAAGTTGGTGCCATTTCAGTTCGACATCAAGTACATTCCTGGATCAAAGAATGTGGTGGCTGACGCCCTTAGTAGGGAGCCCTTCGTACAGTCTAGTACGTCTCACCGTTTGACAAGAGTGCCTTATGACGAGCTGCTGGCAGAGGCTGCAGTGGTTGGTGCTAACGGAGTCCAGGAGGTGTTTCGCTGGTCAGCTAACCCACCTGAAGTGTCATCTGAATGTGACCAACAGATCTCTTAGGGGGTGGCGACCCGGTTCTAAACAGAGTGATCTTCGTGGAGAGAAAGCGGAGACCTTCCAGGAGGGAACGTGTCAAGGAATCATCTGAGGTCATTAAGCTTTTGAAAAGCTGGGAGAAGCTCGTACTGAAAGACGGAGTTCTGTACCGGGTAGCCAAAAACCCTGTCACAAAGAAAAAGTACTACCTTTTTGTTGTCCCCCACTCATTGCGCCAGAAGGTGTTACAAGGTGTCCACGGCGAGGCTGGTCATCAAGGTCAGCAACAGACACAGTATCTGACAAAACAGAGGTTTTATTGGATTGGCCTGATGCATGATGTCACAGAATATGTACAGCACTGCAGACGATGTGTTGTCAGCAAGTCACCAGAGCCTGAAGCTAGAGCTCCTTTGAAAAATATAAGAACCTCTGAACCCCTTGAACTTGTCAGTATCGACTTCTGGACAGCTGAGGATTCATCAAACAGTTTACTGGATGTGCTAGTAGTCACTGACCATTTCACAAAGATGGCACACGCCTTCTTGTGCCTCATCCAGTCAGCTAAAGCAGTCGCACGTCAGCTGTGGAACAACTATTTCTGCAATTATGGATTTCCCAAGCGACTACATTCGGATCAGGGGCCAGTTTCGAGAGTTTGCTTATTGCAGAGTTACTGAATGTGGCAGGCGTACAAAAGTCTCACACTACGCCTTATCACCCTATGGGGAATGGTTCGTGTGAAAGAATGAATCGGACCCTAGGCAACATGATTCGAGCACTGCCACCAAGAGCTAAACACCGTTGGCCGGAAGCCCTGAAATCCCTGACATTTGCCTACAATTGTACAGTGCACGAAACAACGGGTTATGCGCCATTCCTGCTCATGTTTGGGAGGGTGCCATGTCTTCCGGTGGACGTCATCTTTGGCTCTGTGCTCAGTGACCCAGAGGTGGTGGACTATGATCGCTACGTTGAGTCCCTGCGAGAGGACATGAGAGAAGCCATGGCCATAGCCCAGTCTACAGCAACCAAGCAGCTCCAGCGTCACACAGATTTATATAACCGACGAGTACGGGGTGTACCAGTGGAAGTAAACGACAGGGTGCTGCTGGCCAACAAAGGGGAACATGGAAAAAGGAAGCTTGCTGACCGCTGGGACAGCACAGTGTATGTGGTGGTTGAAAAGGACGATGAGAACCACACCTTCAGGATCCAAAATCCCACTACAGGCAAAGTAAAAGTGGTCCACCACAATCTGATAATGTCAATTAACGTTCTACCTTTGCCTGATGACAACTCTGAGGACCAGGAGGAAGTTGTAATGTCCCAGACATCAAGTTCAGTTGACCTAGACGCTGTGAGATCTTCTATCAGAGATGTTATTTCTGACTCAGCGGAGTTTAGAACAAGAGTGTGGGTGTCTGACCTACCTTTGGATGCAGGCAGTGAGACACATGCAGAGGATGTTGAGCAGGTGGAATGCACCATGCTGGAGGATGCCACAGGACCTGCTGATGTCCTGTCAGAGGACAGGGTGTTGCCTCTAGTCCAGCCGGACGGTGATCAGCTGCAACCATCTGTCAGAGCTACTTTTATGAATAGCGGTTCACTGGACGCTAGTTGCTCAACGGTCATTATGGCTTGCCCAGAGACTTTTACAGCTCCTGCTACTGACACTCCCGCTGATGTACCCGCTACTGATGCTGCTTCGGTGCCAGTAGTTAACAGTGTGACTGAACGGAGATCTAGAGCTGGGTGGTTGTTGAGGCCGGTGACTGGATTTATTGAAATGATGCACCAGAGACCAGCATTAGCTTAATGAGTTTGTAGTTATAGAACTACATTTTCGTTTCAATTTTTGACTTTGATGAAGTTTTGTAACAGTTTTGATACTTCATGTTTTGTTGCTATTTGGGAGGTGTGTTTGCAGTTACATGTTTATGAAATATGTATATGGGCATATTTTAATCCCTATGTATGTAGATGGGGTCTGCCCAACCTTCTCGCATACTGATCCTCATGGGATAATCTTAGTGACTGGGTAATTGTAACTGTGAATTTGATGTAATTATACCTCACAAGCAAAATTGGAAACAGTGGTTATGTATTGGTTTCCTGTGCATTTGACTTGTGGTTTTGCTCCATGTTCTGTATTTGTACCTGTGGTGTTACTGTACTGGTTATTCTATGATTTTTTTCTTTTTTTTCTTTTCTTTTCTTTCTCTTTTGTTGTTGTTTTGTTTTGCTTGTTGTAATGGGGCAAGTGGAATTCGGCAGAAGGGAGTGTAACAGAGTTATTATGGTCTTGAATTCCACTTGTCATTACCAGTAATACAGGTTCATGTGTAATGGGCGAAACAGCACCCCCTCTTGGTGGTTGGCTAGGATAAAAGTAGTGAA
Source organism: Kryptolebias marmoratus (assembly GCF_001649575.2). Lineage (NCBI taxonomy): Eukaryota > Metazoa > Chordata > Actinopteri > Cyprinodontiformes > Rivulidae > Kryptolebias > Kryptolebias marmoratus. The sequence continues at coordinate 27,889,647 of NC_051435.1, read as the reverse complement.
CGTGGGGATTTCATTGCCAGTTCACGAGAGACGAACATGAGGTGGGTTCCCTTATTTTAACACAGGTAAAATGTTCTGTTAGCCTGATGTTAACATGAATGCTATTCCTCGTAAGGTGCTGTATCTGCTGTGACGAACCTGAGTCCTGACCAGTGCATGTTCTGTTTTAATACAGGTACATATTGTTTTAGTTTTTTGTATTTCTTCTGATATAAATGTATTAAATACTGTTGTTAGGCCAGTTCACGAGAGACGAACACAAGGTGCTGTATCTGCTGTGACGAACCTGAGTCCTGACCAGTGCATGTTCTGTTTTAATACAGATAAATGGCTTCATCTCATCTCGTCTCTCATCCATTATTTTACACAACGCAGAGCAGAATTATTATTCGGACCGAGCTGTAATCGTGCCTGACTACATTTAGCGAGGTTACACTGCCTTTCCTTAAAGCTAACCGACACTGCTCCTATCTGTTATTTTATTTTATTTACTTTTATATTTACTGTTTTATCTTGGTTGTTTATCTTGTTTCTATTAAAATGTATCTGTTAGCTGGCTTTTGGTACTCTTAGTTAGCCTTACAGTACCTTATTTTACTTATCTTAGTTTTTACCACGTAGAGTTTTTAAAATGAAGACTATTAAAATGTTTTTAACTCTTAGCTGGCCATCGGTACCCTCCGTTAGCCTTTGGTGTCTATAATTCAGTTTTTATCACATCTCATTAACTGAGATTTTTTTAAAATCCTAGTGTAGGTTATGTTAAATTTCATTATATCCTAGTTTGGTTTTCCTCAGCTTATTTTTATTTTAATTTTATTTTTAGTATGACTTGTTTTAGATAAGTTTTACTCTGTATTTTCATGTCATTTTAAATTAGATGTGTGTTTTCATGGCTTGTGTTCGGCTGAGGTTTTTAAACTCTAGTTTAGTTTATGTTATATTGTAGTTTGGTTCTCCTCAATTTATCTTTGGTTTATCTTTAGTACGACTTAGTCTTATTTAGTGTCTCATCTTTTAGATATGTTTAGCTCTATTTTCAATATCGTTGTGTGTGTTTTATGATTCTGTATTTTTATGTTTGCATGTTGTACAGCACTTTGTTCTGCCCTGTTGTTGAAAAGTGCTATATAAATAAATTTGACTTGACTTGACTTGACTTGAACTGCATTTCTTTGATTTGAACTTGATTACATGTTTTTAAATTGTTTTTAAGTTTATAAATGTGTACTTGAGTAACTATTTGAGGTTGCAGACAGTGAGTTTTGTTGTAGTAAATAAAATAAAAGCACCACAACTTGGTTCCAATGACAAGTATCTAATATGGTAAATTTTGCCTTTATTAGTGTATTCTGTGTTTTTGTGTGACTGAATAAAAACAGAGTTTATTTAACAAGCTGTTTATCAAGCTGTACCTTTCTCAAAAACATATAGTGCACATAAAAATGTAATTTTCCTACTGATTTGGCTTTAAAAATGCCCTGACTTTTGTGGGAAAATGCACTTGTAAACAGACTCCTTTTCAAAATGTCTTTTTAACTTACTAAACCCTGTGTGGTCCTAGTATCAAATCCTATCAGTTATTTTAACGAGAACAAATCACACATTGTAGTTATGATTTTGTGTGTTCATGTGCTCTCAAAAGCTTTTGGCTTGCGCTATTTTAAACAGTAAAAGACAGATTGGGTTGACAAAAAAGAAGACAAATTGAATGATTGGACAGTTCTTGCTCCAAGCAATTCAATTTAGTTCAGTATGACAACCTCTCTTTCCTCTGAAGTCAGTAGTTCTAGCATAATGTGTGCTATGTTCCAAATTTAGTACAGTCTGAATATAAATCTCATGTAATAAATCAAAAGTATGGAGAGGTAAAATGTAACATCTTTGCAGTGGAGAGAATTCTGTTTCCCAAATTGCTAAATAGCACAGAAAGTAAAGAAATCACAATTAGTCCCTTTATTCTGAGTCAAATTTGCATTCTTATGGATTTGCAGTTGTTTTTAACATTTAAAAATGATATGTATGGTTATATAGAAAATTTAGCAATTTTATTACAGTCTTTAAAGTCTGAGCTAATTAGAGCATGTTTAAGTATGATCAGGACAAAGGTTTGTGTTTCTATTAGCACTAATTACTGATCAACAAAGTTGACATCACCTTGTTATATCCTTGCAAACAAACTTATCTATTAACTTTTTTGCATTTGACTGGGGGAGGCGTGGTGGATTGGTGGTCAGTGCTGTGGTCTTGTACTCCTGAGGCTGTAGGTTTGATCCCAGGTTGTGTCAGGAAAGGCATCCTGATGCAAAAAAAGCTCTCGCCAAATGTCTTGCTGTTGCAAACCCAACATGGGGAGGATTTTGTTGGTATAAATGTATTAATTCCTGCTAAGTATCTAAATGTTCATGTTCCTAGAACAACAGGTCGAGATGGAGGAGTAGCTGCTATTTTTCAATCAGGATTATTGATTAATGCTAAACAAATTATTGGTTAAAATTCTTTTGAGTCTTTGAACTTCAGTCTTTCTCATCCAAAATGGAAATCATAAAAAAAAATATTTACTTGTTATATATTGCCAATCAGGCCTTTATTCTCAGTTTTTGTTTAACCCTTTAAGGTCAATGCCCGCTCCAGAGCGGGCTCCAGAGCATGCGTCAACCTTAAATTCTCTGACTTTTTGTCTGACTTATTACTGAATACTGATAAAGTCATAATAGTGGGGGATTTCTATATTCAGGTAGATGTTGAAAGTGATATCATAAGCATAGCCTTTAATAATTTCATAGAGTCAATTGGTTTTACCAAAAATGTCCACAAACCTACTCATTCTCTTCATCATACTCTTGATCTAGTTCGGACATATGGCATAGAGAGTAGGCCCTTAAAATACATCCTCCCAATTTTTGATCCAAATTTGCGGTTAAATCACAAATTTTGATAATAAATAACACCATGGTTCTTTACATTAGAACCAGAGGCCAAATTAATGCCACCCAGAGGAAGTGAAAAGCTGCAAAGTTTGTTCCTAAGATTCTTCGGTCCAAAAAACACTACCCCAGTCTTGTCTGAATCTAAAAGCAGAAAATTAAGAGTCATCCAGGTTTTTGTGTCCTTAAGAAATGCTTGAAATCTAAGCAACTGATTGGATTCATCAGGTTTTATGGATAAATATAACTGAGTATCATCAGGATAACAATGAAAATCTATTCCATGCGGTCTAATAACTTTATCTATTGGAAGCTTGTATAGAGTAAAGAGTATTGATCTAAGCACTGAACCCTGAGAAACTTCATGACAAACTATTCATTATTAACACTTACAAACTGGAATCTATCAAAAAAATATGATTTAAACTATTTTAGAGTTGATTCTGTAATCCCAATACCATGTTCAAACCACTGTAAAAGAATATTGTGATCAATTGTATGAAATGCAGCACTGAGATCTAATAGGACAAGTATGGATACAAGTCCACTGTCTGAGGCCATGAGAATATCATTAGTAAATTTCACAAGTGCTGTTTCTTTGCTATGATGAGTGCTAAACCCTGACTGAAACTTCTCAAAAACATTATTTCTGTCCAGATGTTCACACAATTGATTTGTAACTATTTTGTCACAACATTTTGACATGAATGGGAGATTGGATCTAGGTCTATAATTGGCTAGAGCTCCTGAATCAAGATTGGGTTTCTTAAGAAAAGGTTTAATTACAGCAACCTTAAAGCTCTGTGGTACATAACCAGGCATTAGAGACAAATTGAGCAGATCCAAAAGGGGAATATTAATTAAGGTAAACATCTTAAGTTGAACAGTCTGGTTGGAATGGAATCAAACAGACATGTTGATGGTTTGGATGAAGCTGTTATTTTTGACAATTCAGGGAGCTCAACAGGACAAAAACAGCAGGAAGAGTGGTGTGAATTTTCCCTCTTATTGAAATAATTTTATCATCACTACTTAAAGGAGAAATGAAAAGTGCTTTGAAGGTAACGTAAATGAAAAGAAAATCATAAAAGGTGCCTGTTTTCAAAGTCTCTAATTAAAAAATAAGAAGGACAAAAAAAGAAACTCGTAGCTTAACAACACCACCCTGGGAATTTAACCCAAGGGATATTACCATCTTTGTAAGGCACGCAGATTCAGAGATGCAGGTATTTGAAACATCTGAGACAGTTTAGAATTACAAAACAATTTATTAAATTCTTTAAAAATACTTGTTTAAAACCACAGTAAAACAGAAGAAAAGCCACAGTAGCTGTGGTTACCGGCAGAAGGGGCCACTATAGGCATCCACCAAGCACAGCAAACAAAACCTTTTTAAGGCCATAGACACAGTGAGACAACCCAAACTCAGGAACGCGGCACACAGAAGAGGAAGACACCGTCGCCACACCAACACCGCCACCGGACTTCAGCAACTGCAACCAAAAAAACAAGTAATAAATATAGCAAAAAAAAAACAAAACAATATCAGCCCAAATAAATGAACAATTATATAAAAAGATTTAAAAGGGCTGTAACAAAATAAAATAAAAAAAAAAACGACTTAAAAAGGACAGAATACAAGTTAAAATATCATTAAGACCAGGTGTGGCCCTCTGGCCACGCCACAGCAGGAGACGAACTGGGCGCGCCAATGTCACACCTCAAACACCACTTCCTGGAGGCGGATGACTGCTACCACAGTCCGAATTTGGAGACAGATGTGCAGAAATCCAGGAGATAAACAGAACAGCAGTGGCACAGATATGGGGGAGACCTATGAAAGTGAATTTGTCACCATTCCAACAAACTGCAATAAACTGGAGCTTACAATGAGTGTTAGTTTCTTACTTGCCGACCCCCACAACCGCAAGCGCACACACACACACACGTAGAAGAGGAGGGGGAGAGCAGCACAGTGGCGTTTTACCTAGGATCACACTCAAATTTAGATTTTCTAACAAAGACCAGCTGTAATGCTGCAAGAGAGGACACCTACCACCAGGAAACCAACGCAGCATGCACCACACTCACAATCTGTCACCGTTTACAGCCAGAACCCACAGGACGCCAGCCACACAGTGGGAATATGAGGAGGACATGTGTCTGACTGAATACGACAGCTTCTTTTATACCATGCCCACTTTGCACAACTGGAGCTTCTCACCTGAAAACTATTACCACTACACTAACATAAAACTACGATTTAAGAACTTCCGCTGAACAGACTAAGATAAACTATACCTTTGCTAATGCTAATTCAACTAAAGTTTTAGCCAATTCAGCTATGCTAATGCTGATTCAGTTATAGGTTAAGCTAATTCAACTATGCTAATGAGACAAAGTGGGAGGGAGGAAGGGAGGGAGCAACATTAAACATAGACATAGGAGAAAGGGTGCCAGTAAAGATTAAGGTTGAGATTAAGGTGGAGGAATGCCCAAGGAAACTGTTTTAGATAGCCTTCTCTGCAATAGTCCTGATAGTGATGGAAAGTTTTATCAGCCGGCTTTGGGAGAGTAGCTGTCACAGATCCACAGGTGTCCTGGGGGAGGGAGGGGAACTGATGGGAGAAGAGCGTCCAGTTTATACATCCAGGAGAATTTTGAGATAGCCAGCCTTCCAAGGCCGACTCAGTGGAGTCAATTCAGATATAAGAATTGTTTAGGTCAGACCGATGCCCTTAATTTCACATCAGCCTTAACAGCCATTGGCACATCTTGAGATCAAAAAAAGTTACTTTGGTCTCTTTGGCATTTTCCGTGATCACTCAGAAGTGTGACGTATCATGTGCCAAGTACAGGAACACAAACAAGGCAGTAAATAGCAAACACAGAAAATATGGGGGTGAAATGGTTCAGTGTATTGCAACTGATTATGTAAACTGACCCAAAACTAGAATAGCTTTGTCATTTTTCAGCTTCCCAAAGGACAAGAAAGTTGGATGGATGTAGATAGTTTAGCTCCAGCTTGAAAATTATAACCCAGAGTCTAGTGACTAGTGATGGGAACCGCAGCTCCTTTGAGTGAACTGAATCACTAGAATCAGTTCATTAAAATGATTTGTTCAAAAGATTTGTTCACCAAATCCTTCAGTTTAAAGTTTATTAGTTATTCAGCTAGTTAGTTTGGTTTATTTCTTTTGTGCCATACAAAAAGGTGCCCATGACAAGGCAGGACTTGACAGGATTCAGAACCAGAACACCAAGACGAAGTTTTAAGATGTTTATTGTAAACGGACCAGGAGCAGGATCAGAGTCTTTGTACTGGACACTCACGTGACCGCCTTGGAGCGGGACCGGAACAGGTAAGTCCACTGTGGTTTGATGTTCGGTTGCAGACGGACGTGTCTGAAAGGGGCTGAGGCGAGAGAGAGAGTCCAAGTCCAGGCAGGGGGTCGATACCGGTGAATCCGAGAGCAGAAGCCAAATCCAGAAAGGGAGAATCTAAAAGGCGAAGTCCAGAAGTGCGAGGCGAGATCGGTAACCAGGAAGTAGAATCCGAAGAGGTATCCAAAAATGGGCAAGCAAGGTTCGTGAGTCGTTAGTCAGACGAGGGTCATGGAACGAGGAATCAGGAAAAGACTGTGAAAGTACGCTGGACATCTACTTGGTATACACCGTTCAATAATCTGGCACTGGGTAACTGTGGGCTGTGGGTATTTTTGCAGGGGTAAACAGGTGAAGCAGATGACTGTGATTGCATGGGCATGACAACATGGGCGTGGCTTGGAACTGGGAGACTGTGGAAAATTACTTGGCTGTGGCATGACTAGAAGCAGGAGGCGTGGCAGGAACAGATGAAGCTGTGACAGCCCAGCCCCAATGGGCTTATAAGACATATAAACATATTTCAAAGATGCAGAGAGAAGCCAACATCAACATCCTTCAAACAGAAACAGATAACTCCTCAGTGGCAGTACATTTTTTCTGTGCATGCACGAATCAGCAGTTCCTTCAATGGTACGGATCATACACAAAGAGAAAATAAAATACAAAATATAATATGTTCAGCTTACTTGTGAAATGTTATCCCCCGAGCCCTGACGTCAACAGTCTGTCGATTTGAACAGAAATAAGCTGTGCAGTGCTGAGGCATCTTCTGCTCTTTTGGTTTAACCAATAAAGAAGGATGATCGCTCCAAGATGGCGGCCGTATTTCCTGCGCCCCTGCAGCCCATGCGGGGTCTATCACATCTCGGTGGCAAAAAAAGAAAACCTTGTCAGCAGTACGTTGTTTCTGCGCATGCGTGAATCAGCAGTAAGTACACTGAACGGCCCAGTCCCAATACTCGCACTTGCACCCTCATTCCACCCTTTGTGTCCTTTAAATGCGTGTTCATGCTGAAGGGTTTGAGTCAAGGGTGGAAATTACACCCGCCACTGGCCAAAGGTGGGAAATGTTTAAAGTGGCATGTAAATATGAACAACGCACCAGCCACTGTGGGAGGTTTGCAATTTGAACAGAAACAAAAAGGCACTCAGTTTCTACTCCTGACCTGTATGGAGTTATTTTAGTGCCACCAAGTTGAGCGCACGCAGTGGTGTTCTGACACATGCTCAGCTCTGACAAACTGCTCACGCTCGGTTCTGTCTCTCTGTTGTATGTAAATGAGCCACACCACCAGCCAATCACAGACAGGCCTTTTTCATCCAATCAAAGCATATGAGAAATGGCTAATGGGCGATGCCACAAAAATTTTCAATATCTTGAGCGTTCTTTTAGCTGTTGTAGTTTAAAAACTAAAATATTTAGACACTTCAAACCTGGACTATATTATTCTAAACTAATAATGGAATATATAAATCCAAGTTTGTAGTTTGTGAAACTTTTATCTGATTTGTGAAACTTCATAAAATATTAATACTTTTAATGCATCTGGATCACATTGTAAACGCTCCAGCTCCAAAACTACAACATCTAGACTCTTCAAACTTGGACTAGATTATTCTGCAATAATAGAATATTTAAATCCTTGTGTGTGATTTGTAAAACTTTCATTTGATTTGTGAAACTTCAAGAAAGGTTGGTTTCAGAACTTTTTGAATCATTTGAGCAGAAGTATTTTATTTTTTAAAAACCTTTAAAATAAAAAAAATCTGCAGACAGCTGGAAAAAAGAAAAATAGTGGTTAGTAAAATGTTTGAGTGGCTGGTAAAAAAATTCATCCACCAGCCACAGGGGCTAGTGGAGAAAATCTTTAATTTCCACCCCTGGTTTGAGTGTGTAGTGTACTAATTCTCCGGAGTGCTCTTTAGCCCCGCCCCCTTTGAGTACTACAAAACTTGAATCTTCTGCTTTCATTTTCACTGATAAATACTGACAGTAATTTCCTCAGTGCCCTACCCTACACCAGTCTGCCACAACTGGCTGTGGATCCTTCTATGTAACCAAACAAGGAGTTAACATCCTCCACACAATCACCCCACTTTGGGATTTTGACACAAAAACTCTAAAACCATGTCATTGATGTTTTAAATCAAAGAAATGGACCACTGGAGTGTTTTATGCTAGTGTTTAAGTAAAAACAACAACAACATGAAAACTCATTTTGATATTTATTAAAGTTACAGGGATACATGGCTCAACAGAGATATAATTTTTCATTAGTCTAGCTACAGTACTAAACAGAAAACTGGGCTTGTTCTTGTTCTCCTCTATTGAAAATTAATAATATACAGTTCTAGCTCTACGAAGGGCTTGGCAGTGGCAGATATAGCAGTTTCTCTGAAGTAAGCATGGAGCACAGCATACCTTTGGAGAACTTTGTCACAAAGCTCTGCCATACCTGGCAAGTCTCTTAACCCAGGGAGAGAGGAGAACTCCCCCAAGAAATTCATGGTAGCCTACCATCTAACCCACAGGTCCCTTGAAGTGGCCGCTGTGGCTACATAAGTTTTTACCACTAGATAAAGCTGAAGAAAGCCCTACGAGGACATGAAAAGCAAGCAGATACGAGCAGTTCCAAAAAAAAATTATATATATATAAATATTTTTTTTTTTACAGAAAGATGAAACAAAACACTGACGTTGCACCAAAAAACTTACAAAGAAATGTAGGGGATCACAGAAAGGCACAAGGAGACGCAATGTATGAACCGGAACTGAGGCAGAGAGCCAGCAGTTCTCCTTTGAAGTGAAGATAGACAGAGACTAAATAAATATGACCGAGGAGATAAAGAAATACAAAACACCTGAGGTAAATGGGGATCGGGAACAGGTGAGAGTGAGCGTGGCAGGCTGACTGAAAGCTTAACTGAGGGAGAGTGAATGATGACACAAGAAACATAAGAATGACATGAACCAGAGGTTTGTCATAAGAACGGCACCAAGAACCAGACATGGAGACAGCATAAAAGGTAAGTGTTTCTTTATTTACAGGTGAAATTATTTACAGCGGCGGGACACCCAGGAGGATCTGCAACGGCATGAAGGAGCAAGGTGAGTCTCGGGTACAGGGCGGTTAGTTTTAAGCAGGGAGAGTTTCTTGAGAATAATAATCTTTGTCTTACAGAACCAGCCTTTGTGTTTATGTGCAAAACTGTCTACGTGACACAACTGAATGTCAGAGGGTTTAATGCAGTTCAATCCTATCGTACGAGCTCTCAACACACAAGCAATTAAAGTTCAAGCTCGTTTCAACAGGTTTTCAAGGTAACTTGTAGCGCCAGCTTCTGGCGCCCTACAATCTCTGTGTTATTGTCACAGCTCCATCTGTTCCTGCCACGCCTCTTGCCACAGCCACTTAAGTTTCCACAGTCCTACAATCCAAGCCACGCCCATGTTGCCATGCCCACACAATCACCTTCATCTGCTTCACCTGTTCCTGTCACTATAAAGACCCACAGC
>NC_051435.1:27853220-27865873 GCF_001649575.2 Kryptolebias marmoratus | reverse complement strand
TCCCTCTCGCCTCAGCCCCTTTCAGACAAGCCTGTCTGCAACTAGTAACCAAGCCAAGAAGAACTTACCTGTTCCGGTTCCAGTCCACGACGGTCACGTGAGTGTCCTGTTTAGAGTCACAGGTCCCGCTCTTGTCCAGTCCACAATAAAACTCTTAAAACTTCGTCGTTGTGTTGCGAGTTTGAATCCTGTCAAGTCCTGCCTTGTCAGTTATGGTTAAGATGTCCTCTGCCTCAGCTATGTGTTATCATGTGTTTACACTATGGACTGGACCGGCTCTGGCTGGCTCAGTCTACACCCTTTGCTTTCTCTTAATAAAAAAAGATAGCTCATGCAGAGGTCAGAACTTCCCTGACAGCAACGCTTGTTAGTCGCTGTTTTGGAACTTCTCCTTTTGCGGAAGCTTTCACAAAAGATAAACAACCCTCTCCGTGTGGTTTCTTTTATCAGGTTAAGGGAAGTTTCACCTAACAGACATTCTGCTTCCATCCCGGGAGTTTTCTCAGGTCAAAACTGGAGAGTGTGGAGTTCCAAGCTTTAAACTGTACAAAATGCTCTTATGTAAAATAGAATCACTTGCAGATTAATCTCACACAACTGCCACTGGACAGTTGTTAGGGTCTTTGTTTACCTGGCTCAAAAAGGGTGTGAATGGAGTGAAACTGACTTGGTATCAGGCCTAAAGCTCCATTATATGTTTTTGAAAGTTAGAATCTGAGACCACCTCCTCTGTTTAATGTTGGTTTCTCCTTTTTGACATAGATGGCTTCTTTTACCCCCCTCTCGAACCATCTGTCTTCTCGGTCCAAAATATGAACATTTTAGTCCTCAAAGGAGTGTCCCTTATCCTTGAGGTGTAGGTGGACAGCTGAGTCGTGTCCCGAAGAGGTGGCTCTCCTGTGTTGAGCCATGCGTCTGTGGAGAGGTTGTTTGGTCTTTCCAATATAGAGGTCTGAACATTCTTCTCTGCACTGAACTGCATACACCACTCCGCTCAGTTTGGGTTTGGGTGTTTTGTCCTTAGGATGGACCAACCTCTGCCTGTGACTCTTGTTGGGTTTGAAATGTACTGAGATGTTGTGTTTGGAGAAATTTTTTTCTGAGTTTCTCGGATACTCCAGCAATGTAAGGGTGTTTTTGAATTTTTTTTTTCTGTTTTCCTCCGTGTTCTGTGGAGTCTTCTTACTGACTTGACCAAAGCTCAGTTTGGATAGCCACAGTTTTAGAGAGCTTTTTTAATGTTTCTTTTCCTTTTCTTCCCTTCTGTATTCATGGGGACGTGTTCAGCCCGATGCTGTAGAGTTCTGATGACGGAAAGTTTATGTTTCAGTGGGTGGTGAGAGTCAAACAGAAGGTACTGATGTGTGTGGGTTGGTTTCCTGTACACCCCAATGTTGAGGGTGTTCCCTCTTTCTATGTGAACCAGACAGTCCAAAAAAAGGCAGCTTGTTGTTTTTCACATCCTCTCTGGTAATCTTGATGTTGTTCTCAACAGAGTTGATGTGTCTGATGAACACTATTATTTCCTTGGTTTGGATTTTGACCCAGGTGTCATCCATATATCTGAATGAGTGGCTCGTTTTGTTCACTCAGTGGAGTTCAGCGCTCTCTTTTTCACTTCTTCCATGTAAAGATTGGCCACGATGGGTGAGACTGGAAATCCCATGGCACAACCCTGCTTTTGTCTATAAAAACTGTCATTACATTTGAAATAAGCGTTGGAAAGAAAGAGTTCCAGCAGAGTACAGATCTAGTCCAGGGAGGAATTAGTCCTGTTGTTTAACTTATCTTGCTGAAAATGTTTTCTGACAGTTTCCACTGCGTCTGATGCAGATACTATATACAAGTGAAAAGTGAATATTATATTATATATTCTATTATAAGTTTATCTTTTAAAAATTAATGTTTGTCTTTGACATCTAAAAAAAAAATTGTGACACACTTGTTTTTTTTTTTTTCTTCACTGAATGGTTCTTTGAAATTCTGCATCTAACATTAAAAAATACATTTAAAAAAGATGAATGCATCCAGGCAAATGCATCGTGCATTATTAATACAATAAGTATAATTTTTTTTTCTTAAAATTACATGACATTAATTGGGAAGAAATTGTTGCCACATCAATGTGAACTTAAGTAGCAGTCTGCTTTCTTACATGGCCTGGTTTCTTTTTAAAGCTGTTTTTTGTTTGTTTTTTGTAACTGGCGAGTTTTTTTTAAAGTTAGAAATGGTATGTTTCATATCACAACAAGGCTGTATCAGTGATATAAAAATTATCTTAAGGTGAAGTTCAGCATAAAATAGACTTTTTAAATACTCAGAATATCATTGATCTATTCTAAAAATTTGAGGTGTAACACCTAAATTACAATTTGGTACGTACTTTGGTTTTTGGGTCACAGCTCAAAAGGAGTTTGGTTCAACAAGAAAAATAAAATATAAAAAAAAAAAAACTTTCACACACTGTCCCAGTTTTTACTTTTTACTTTGATTTCAAAACAAGAAGGCAAAAAAACATTTTCTTATATTTGACAAAAAATAAGTGTGACTGTCACCATCGAACATCCAATTCCAAAAGACACTATTATAAAAGAAAATAAACCAAACACTTCCAATCCAGAGATACATTGTGACTTCAGAGTTACATCAGCAGAAAGGTCTCAGTGGATTTCACTTCACTGCAACAGTAACAGAACTACAAAGATATTAGCTGCATCATAAGTGGGTCCAGCTTTATTTAAACCCCAACTGGTCTGTTAGCCACCAGCAAAAAACACAGAGAAGATGATTTTTTAAATCAGTGACTTCACTTACTAATGCTAAAAAAAGGTTATTTTTATGGAATGTCAACTGTTGAGGGTTTAGTTTATTGTTAGGGGTAAAACATATTAACTTACATTTTGTTGTACATTTTTGACAAATACAACATGACAACATAGTCCCCAGACTAAACTCTGTTTGTTCTCAGTCTTAGGGTATCATGTCTCCAGTTTTCAGTATTTTGTGATTTATTGGGTCAAAATGAATAAGAATAAAAAACCAATAAAGTTATAAACTTGGATTATAAGAAACTAAATCCTTCCAAGATACCTTTGCCCATTATTGTCATTGTACTCATGAATGATTTTACAATTCTCTCACTGAACAACATTTTTACTGTACTATTTTTTCAAAATTCTTTCTTAGAATGAATTTATTTTCTTAACCTTTATTTAATCAGGCAAATTCCATTGATATCACAGATCTCTGTTTCAAAGGAGGCCTTGGCCTGATCAAGATACCTGTCAGGTGGTGGTTCTTTAGAGCAGATTCACAGACTTGAGGTTTCAACATAAAATAATAATAATGATGTTGAAAAAAGTTTTCTGTTTCCACGTCAACAGGTTTAGACTAATCCATCTGTTGAAAAAGCTGCACTATCAACTGTTGCTAAACCTAAAGCAGACACCTGCTGAACTTCATTGTTGTTTAGGAGCAGCTTTGCTGTTCTGATACCTAAATCCTGTTTGTGAGATATAAATGTCCAGAGATCTTCAACTGCTGCTGATATTAACAGGTGGTGGTGACAGTAAATAATCCACATACAGCATACTTTTGGAAGTCTTCAAATGTCAGTCTTTGACTTCCACAAGGCTTACTGTCCTTTTAAATTTTCATTTACTAAGATACTAGTAGATTTCAAAAGATTTATTACAAAATTAAATATCCACAATGTTTACTTTTGAATGTAACATTTATTGCAGATTTTCAGCAAAGTTATTTAAAAAAGCTTTCTGACTTGAACATTATTACACATTTTACAAGTTAGAAACTCCAAGTGAATATTTATAATTTCTCAGATATTACTTAATAAAGCTTGCTCAACATTTGGAGAGAATGATTACCTATATCTGTTTTGTGTAAAACAATATATTGCATATATTATCTTCCACTTTAAAATGATAATTTTTGTTCTGTAATTTGAAAAAATACAATTCAAGTTTTTTGTGCCTTCTCCTAAAACTGTCATGGATTCTTTGTTAACATATTTTGAAGCTATGAGCCTCTTAGATAGATCAAAATAATTTTAAATTTACTTTTTTATTTCTTCTTTTTTGTTTAACAATCCTCAAAGTTCCCTAAGTGGATTAACATGGTAAAGTGAAGTGAAGTGAAATTTATTTATATAGCACTTTTCAGCAGCAAGGAGATCCAAAGTGCTTTTTCTTTATGGTGGTCCCTGTTTGAATTCCAAGTGTATCAACTGACCTGGAAACAATGGGATTCGAAACCAGATGATTAACTGTCGTAGAGGTCAAAACATGAACATTTTGCAGAGATAATTTAAAGACTTGTGGAAATTTGAGCTTTGAAGTTCTTAATAACCATGTTCTTATTTTATTATCACATGGTCCCATAGATCAATGGTTGTTAAAGGGCAAACAAACATGAACCCTCAAAGGCAGCAAAGAAGATGCTGATAGAAAATATAGTAATGAAATCAATTTGTTTAATGTATAAAAAATGAAAAGGAAATCCACTTAAATTGAATTTTATATGTGAATAGCCAGCAAATGAAACAGCCTGTCAGTTTGTTCAGTAATAGGAAACAGGCTTTAAAGCAGCTTTTGAAATCCTGATAATTTGAAGAAATACAACTTGCATGTTTCTGACCTTCCCCCTCTGCTGTGCTTCAGTCCTTCCTATAAAGGACTTCCCTGCAGAGGAGGCTGTCATTCACACGTGAGCAACTAATGAGAAACTAATGTTTAGCGTTGGGGGGGAATTGGGGGAAGAGGGAAGTTATAGATTGGCCTGATTTCTATCAGTTAAAATTATTTTTATGTTTTACTATCAGGCCATTGTCACAGTTTAGTAAATATAAAAATAAAATATTTATTCATTAAACTAAGTTTTGCTTTAAGTTCCAGAAGGAAAGTTCAAATCTGTAACTCTGGCTTGAACACACCATTGTGTGTTATTGATAGTCTCTCTTCAGTCTCTCCCAGCAACTCCACATTCACAGATTTTAAAATAACATTTAAACACATGGCAACCACCTACCAGAGCACTGGACACAATGTGTAATGACTGAAACAACAGTGACAATGTGCACTGATAGTTTGGTAAGAACACAATATAAAATGACTTTTACAAAGAATACAATAACATTTAAATCCTTTTTTTTTCCTGCCAATAAAATCTCTTTACAGTTTTCAAACTGTTTCAGCTACAATATTTATTGACTCTCTTGAAAATATAATCTTATAAACCTTAGTCATATATGTCATACTTTCAACAAAACAGGAAGAAATAGATTTATCTTCCCTTTTTGGCAGCTTGATGCGACCTCTGAGTGTTTCAAATGAAGGAATGGCAGGCTGTCTCTTCCTGACACCTTTGTTTGATAAAGTGGGATTAAAACCACATTAATCCCCACTGATCCACTCACAGGTGCAATAAGATGGAAGATAGGGTGCCGAGCAGCTGGCAGAATGAAAGAGTTTGGGGGTTCACAGCATTTAAGGGGAAAACATTAAAGGAATAATTTATCAGTTTTGTATTCTGTTTTGTATAAGGAGTCTTTATCATACAAAAAGTTATTTCTGTCACTTTTAAAGTGAGGTTGCGCCAAAAATGTTTGTCTTATCTTTTACACAGTCTGTTTCTTTGGTTGCCTCTTGATTTTAATTCCAAGTCTAAAATCATATGAAAGCATGTTTGTCAAGATTTTGGGGGCAGGATGATTTACAAAGTTGGATCACAAATTTTGATTTCAATTCAGGAAAGAAGAATCAATTTTCATTATTGCTAGGTAAACTGGAAAGTGATGCAATGAAATGCTTTATTCAGCTACTTGTTGACAAGTCAAATCTGCAGCTGGAAGAATTTGACAGGTAAAAATGCAACTGTAGTTAGTTGGAGTTTTTAATATGCAAAGGCTTGAGTTCAATGTACTTAATGGATAGAGTAACTTACAACCTCAGTGTCTCTAAAATCTGCATTGGTAGGGACTTTCTCTTTGGTACATTAACCCTAAATATAAAACCTTTCACTCCAAAGAGTGTATGACCATATAGATACTATGTAGGTTTCAGCTGTTCCAGGATTGTACCTGATTTACCTTTAAGCAGGGTTTTCTATCAGTTTTTTACACACTGCTCTCATCTTTGTCTCTGAAGCTATTGCCCTTTCTACACTGCTCTGTTTCCTTTGCAGGTAAGTAGAATTCCTTTCTCTCCCTATTATAGTGTGCTGTTCCATTTTGTAACTTCTCAACATCACTCAGGGGTAGCTGTGTAGAGTTGTAGGCCAGAGGTGGGATGGTGTTTACCAGTATGAGTTGAAGAGGTTTCTTCTCTGGCTGATACTGGCAGCGTATGTAGCGCAGGAAAGCTGTGCGATATGTTTTATTAAACAGTGTGTAGACCAGTGGATTAACAGCAGAGGATAAGTACCCAACCCAGACAAAAATGTTTAGCAGATCTCCCATGACCTCTGGATTACACAGCGCTCGGTGACACACCACCACCAGCACATTGGTGATAAAAAACGGACACCACATGACCACAAAGAGAAAAAACACCACCCCAAGCACCTTAGATGCCTTCTGCTCATTGCTGATGGACTGCATGGTACGTCGCCCAAACAAGGGACCAGAGACACTACCATGGGCCCCACCAAGTCCACTACTGCTTCCTCTGCCACCAACTTCTCGACTTATGGAGCGTCTGAAAAGTTTTTCAGAGGAAACAGAGGTTTGCGATAAGAAGCTCAGGGTGAATGTGGTGCTCCATTTGGGCCGTGGAACCAGTTGGTCCAAGCAGAGTGTGGCTTCATTCTGCAGGGCATTGATGGTGAGGAAGTAGGTGACGATCATGATGGTTAGGGGGACAAAGAATGCAACAAAGGAGCCCACCAGCACAAAGTTAGCATCTGTCAGTAGACAAATGCCATCTTTAAAGACCTTGGAGTGGTCTCTGAGTCCCAGCACAGGAATTGGCATTGAGATCCCTGCAGAAAGGAAGGAAAGAGCAAAGGGGTCAGAAAACTATTATACACTGAGAGAAGCCTTTGTGATTCAAGCAAATTATAGTGTTTATTCATGTCTATGAGAAAGGTGATTAAAGTAGACAAGTGTAGAAGTGTGTAAGAATAACTGTAACATTACTGAGTAGCAGAGAAAAAAACGTGTTTTGTTTTGTGACAAACCCACAGACGACAGTAATGTTATGAACCTAAACCAATTATTAGATTGGGGTGGAATATTTGGGTTTAAACCACTACATCATTCCTTTGCATTTAGTATGAGTTTTCAGATTTTAAGTGGAATCTTTTTTTATGTTGTTAAAAGTTGAGCTGAATACTCATGTGACCTTGAAGAGGTCAGCCTTTGTGAAAAAAAATACACCTGACAGGTAAAGCAATTTGACATTTTTCTTTCACTTTAACCTTACCAAATCTTCCATCTCTTCCCTTTATAGTTTGTTCTAAGTGGCAGGGCCTGTGGTCACTACAACTACAGTTCCATTTTTATTTTTGCTCCGTCCTACAATTTTCTATCTGTATTGTTTCTCTAAAGTAAAGATAAGGAATGGGCCTGCCACAAGTTGTGTGTCAAGGTGGTGATGAAATGCATTACCTAATCCACAGCATAATTTGGTTTCCTCCACAAAAATCTCTATTTCTGCTGCTGTTCATGTTCAGTTTTGTTGTAAATAGCCTGCTGTTGCCTCAGCAGCTACATGGTATAATAAATCTAATAAAAGAAAGTCTCTGACAAAAAAGTTCTGGGTGATGGTAAGGTTTCTGTACATGATACCAACAGGACTTGGGCTGAAGGAGATAAACCGAACAATATCTCTCTGGCCTGTTCTCATTACCAGCTCATAACAAATAGGAAGCAAGTGAAAGAAAAAAAAAAAGTGGGAGCAGGAGGGAGGGAGAGAGCAGCAGGGTTGGAGCTCAGCAGTTCGGGCAAACTGAAATTGTGGCCACACATTGGGTCCAGGAGGGTCAAAAACAGAAAATTTTCTTCATGTCTAGATGTCTGACAGGAAACCAGCTGAAGTAATTGAGTCTGAAGCTTTGTAAGCCTCAGATTTAACTTTCCATTTTACTCTCTCAAATCAGTTTTAAATTTAATGAAAAAAATACAAGCACTGAAATGGCCAACAAATTAGTTATTTGGCAGCATTTATTTATTTGTAATTATGAAGCATAAAACAAAAAAAAAAACAGAAAGACCAGCATGATAGTGATGTCCCTGAAACATACTGTAATTGTGCCTGATTCAGAAAGTGGGAGGATGGCTTGTCATCTTTCCACTTAAAGGGATCGACCTTCAAACAATTATATGGTCCAATATTTTCTTTATGTTTTACAAGGCTCATATTACCTCCTTGATCAGATTCTGTTTTCACATGATTTATGTTGTTTGCATAAATTATTTAAATTTTTTGTCTCTTACTATATCTTTTTATTTTTAGGTTTTTGATTTTTATAACTCTCATTTTATCGCAGTCAACTCCAAGTGAATTTGTATTTTTGCTAAATTATTCTTTTGCAGCTTCAGTCACCAGGTCCACCATACTCTTTTAATATAGATGGAATTTGTCTGTCACAAGCCTCTTCATACCCACCTTGGCAGCTGTCCCAGCATTGATGATTTAATCTACTGGAGTACATTTTCAAATGTCGACAAGCAGATAGATCTGGTTTTAGTCTTATTATTATTATTATTATTATTATTAGTAGTAGTAGTAGTAGTAGTAGTAGTTGTAATTGTTGTTGTTGTAGTAGTAGTATTGGCATGGTTAGATCATGGCATATAAAGGTGTAGCTTTGGATGTTTTTCTGAATAACCTCACATCTCAAGGAGAAGAGAATATTAAAATGTAGTCCTATTCAAATTCTGCATGAAGCTCCTTAATAACTTGACAATTCATTTTGTTTATCTTAAAACACACAGGCTGGATTGTGCTTTCTCTTTATTTATACAAGCAGGATCCACCTGCATTGACATGGGTGTGGAACACGTATTTTACGCACTGCATCATTGCTCTGTTAACTGGTGGCAGCCCAACTGCGGACCCTACTGACTTGGATTTGAATACAGAGCCTCATAGATTCTGTTAGGGTTTCAATTTAAATACCACCTGCTCAAAATGGTTGTGTGCAGCAACATATAAATAATTATAAAAATCAAGGCAAGAAAAAAATTGTTTGATTTCTGTGCATTTCAACTTTAATAACTACATACTAGTTATAGTTACAATAATTTAGAGGTTAAAGCATGTTGCATTTACAGAGAAATTAAGCTTCTGTATGTACTCCAAAGAGTTCAAGAAAAGCATTTAATTTAACTTGGGCATTTTAGGCATATGTGGGTGGGGGGTATTAAAGAGCTTTAAGCTTGATAATGTGCAGGGTTGTGGGGATCTGGTGCCTGAAATAATTCATGCACTGTAAGAACATATGTGCAAAATGATAACCATTTCATATCCTGTATGTCTGAAATGTCAACTTTAGGGCATGAAGTGGTCGCATGAGTTGGTGGAATTATAAATAAACATTTTTCTCTTTGCATTCTGGCTGTTTTGATTGACTTGGTCGATGTTTTCTTTTTGCCTTTTTTCTTTGGTAATTGTGATTACTACTTATCATACATCCAAAACACTAGGGAATGACTAACTTATCAAAACTTTTTTAACAGAAAAAAAAAAAGTTTAAACTTGACAGAGACCATCTGATCCTTCAGGCTCTTGGACCATTGTGATTGGCTTGCGGAAATATTCATGACCTATAGGAAAGCAGCAGTGATAAGTAACATCAGAACCTCAGGCTCAGAGTTTTTGACATTTGCAGAGCTGCTGTTAAACCCCATGATAACATTTAAGTTAAATGTTGAGGCACTATCAAGCTGCTCTTTATAAAATTAAATTTTCAAGGTAAATATGAACATGTTGGCTAGTTTGTTTAGCCTCTCAGACAAATAGATCGTGTTTATCATTTCAGTCAGACTGTTGCGCACAGAATATAGATCTGACAGGAAAAGACAAAAAACAAAATAAGAGCTTAAAAGAGCAAGAGAAAACAATAAATTGTTGTTAAGTCACTATCCATCAGTGCCGTTTTTATATAACTCCCTGAGTTGAAAGCTTTTTTTTCAGATTAACCTTTTGAGCATCTATCATGTAGAATCATAGTCAGAGTTATAAGGTTTCCTCTGATTTTAAACTCTCAGGTTAACTTTCACTAAAAATGACTCACGAGACAGCCAATGAAAACCTTGACAGAAGTGGAAGAGAAGATAAAAGTGCATCAAATGGAAGAAAAAATGAGGAGGACGTTACAATAGAGAAGAAGAGGAAGAGTGAGGTAAATAAAGAATAAAGGCTTCAGTTTAAAACTGATTGGACAGTCTTTCAGACAACAGCCTGTCCTAGGAACCTCTCATTTAAACCTAATTTTTCTTGTTGTTCTTGTTGTTGTTTAATAAAAGAAGTGATTGTTTTCAGCTGTATCAGGTGTAGCTAAGAAGAGTTAAGGTAAAATATAGCTAAAAATTTTACTAGGGTGCCATACCTTATCCCTTAGGAAAATACATTACTATAATGAGCATAAAGTCTTGGCACTGAGTTTTATGTTGATAGAAGCCTGGCAAAAGAAAAAAAAACAGATTTGTCAAGTAGACAATGTGTGCCTAGGACAATTTTCTGTATAAAATCGACTTGAGAGTAGAAGAAGAAGGTGCATTTGGTGCCACTTTAGAGTTCATATCAATCTGGGAGAGATAGGTCTAACAACATCATGAAAATCATGGCCAGTATGTCATCAGTTTTACGCAAGTCTAATGTCAGTTCTGTTGCGACTTCTTGCAACAAATTGGAACAGAATTCAAACTAGTCAACAACAGTCACAGATGATTGAGACACAGGCTTGAGGGTCATTTGTTTATGCAGACTATGTTAGGATGTAAGGTTTTTGTATTATGTTCTGTCTTCATATTTCAGTTCGAGTTTATTGTTTGTTATTTAGTTGTCTCTTCCCTGTGCCTCAGCCACCATTCACTTCTCCTCAGTCACACTCTCTCTCTTCCCTTTTCTCACCCATCTACACCTGCCTCTAGCTCCATAATCATCTCACCTGTGCCCACTTCCACTAATCACCCTCTGCCTTTAATACCCGGTCACATTCTCTACTTCTCTGCTGGTTCATTGTCATACTCTTGTCTCCCTGATGTTCTGTTTGCCCGTGCCTTCTTGTCTCCCAGTGGTTCGTCTTTAGTCTCAGGTCTGTTCAGGTTTAGTTTAGTTTAGTTAGTTAATGTTTTTTTGTATTTAGTCTAGGTTTTGCTGCCACGTCATCCTTTGTTTTGGGTTTGCCTTTTATTTCTAAATAAATTAGTTTTTTTATCAACATGAGTCTGCGCTCAGGGTTCGGCTCCTTCACCCCAGTCCATGACAGAATGAACCAGCCAGACCAGAACCCAGCGGACTCAGGTTTTTTTTTTCTCTTTCTGACCTCTCTGACGAGGATTTCCTCCGGCTTCACATCGCAGTGAGGAGATACTGCGATGTGGAGACCACCTCCCTGGACCAACGGGAGCGTTTTTTGGCAGCCCAGGCCCTCCTGAGGGAATCACTTCGCAACCCGGGGCTCGAAACGTCCCCGGGGATGGATGAGATCCTCAATGGGGCCAGGAGGGATTACACCTGGGGCTGCATTTCCTGGTCTCCGGTGGCAGCGGCACGCTCCATGGCTGCTGTGTCTCCCGTTCCACCATCAGACTCTCCTGTGCTGCTCACCGCATCCCCAGTGCCCCCAGCAGCTCCAGCTCCTCGCAGACGGCGTCACCGGAGAAAGTCGCCACCTTCCGAGCCTCCAGTGTTGCCTGCAGAGCCCCCAGTGCCCCCTGCGCCCTCTGCAGAACCCCCGGAGCTCTCTGCGCCCTCTGCAGAGCCCCCGGAGCTCTCTGCGCCCTCTGCAGAGCCCAGAGCAAGATCTGCCAAGTCGGCCAACGCTTCTTTGGTGGGTCAGCAGCGCAACGCCACCACTGCTTCTCCGGTGGGTTCCCCCTGTGTCCCCGTGGGGGTCGGCCGGGACAACGACGCCCCACCTCCCTGTGTCTCCGAGGGGGTTGCGGACGGCGAAGCCTCTCAGCCAGTCTCCGAGGGGGTTGCGGACGGCGACGCCTCTAAGCCAGTCTCCGAGGGGGTCGCGGACGTCGACGCCTCTCAGCCAGTCTCCGAGGGGGTCGCGGACGGCGACGCCTCTCTGGAACCTCCCGGGTACCACGCCTTGCAGCCTCCAGGATCATCATGCCCTCTGGGGTGTTGGCCCCTAGGACCCTTGGGGCTGTTAGACTGCCCTGCTCCTGGCACTACAGGAGGGTCTGGCAGGACGCCTCGCTCCTCTCTGCTCCGCTCTCGCCTGCCCGGTCGACACCTGATCCAGCCCCCTGAACTCTTGCCCCTCTGAGGACGGCGCCCGGGCCGTCCCCCAAGACTGTTGCCCCTCCGAGGACGGCGCCCGGGCCATCCCCCAAGACTGTTGCCCCTCCGAGGACAGCGCCCGGGCCGTCCCCCAAGACTGTTGCCCCTCCGAGGACGGCGCCCGGGCCGTCCCCCAAGACTGTTGCCCCTCCGAGGACGGCGCCCGGGCCGTCCCCC
>NC_051435.1:27831137-27852712 GCF_001649575.2 Kryptolebias marmoratus | reverse complement strand
CCCGGTCACATTCTCTACTTCGCTGCTGGTTCATTGTCATACTCTTGTCTCCCTGATGTTCTGTTTGCTCGTGCCTTCTTGTCTCCCAGTGGTTCGTCTTTAGTCTCAGGTCTGTTCAGGTTTAGTTTAGTTTAGTTAGTTAATGTTTTTTTGTATTTAGTCTAGGTTTTGCTGCCACGTCATCCTTTGTTTTGGGTTTGCCTTTTATTTCTAAATAAATTAGTTTTTTTTTTATCAACATGAGTCTGCGCTCAGGGTTCGCCTCCTTCACCCCAGTCCATGACAGACTGTAAGTGTAACTTCTTGTGTTTCTGAGAGCAAGTGTTTTTTGCTTGCCTGGATTTTTTTTATTTTTTTTAAGCAGCTGCACATGAAGGGATGGAGGTGGAGGTATGGACTAGAAGATCTAATGAAGCTATAGAATCATTCATACATTTTTACAATTCAATTTTGATAACAATAGCACAAAAAATGAATATTATGGACATGGTTTTCTAGGGGTTTGTTCAGGTGTTATTCAAAGTATTTACTTTCAGTCTTTACATGGATCCCAACATCAAAAGGCTGTAACTCCTAAATGCTTAAACGTACAGTTATCAGTCAGGGCTATAATGAAAGGTGATATCTGGAGGAATCAAGTTCTATATCCAGATTCACTGTCAGCATGATAGACATGCAGTAGGTGATGCATAAGAAACAATGAAACACTCATCTAAATTACAAAAAAAGAGTCATAACAAGTTCCATGGAACAATGCGCAGAATGTATTTACATAACAACTTCATTCAGTTTGTGCCTCATATGGCAGTTTGACTGAAAGAATGAAGTCCCTCCCCCTACATGCATGGTAAACCAAAAAAAGAAAAAAATGAAAAAACAAAAGATTAAGACCTGTTTCCTTACTTTTTATGCTTTAGTAGTTGTCTAAACTATCTCTTAATGCACAAAATCTGCTTAATGTGTAAAAAAAAAACATGTTTTCATTCACAGAACAATTGTCCCACAGTCAGAAAACGCACAACAAAGCATCTCGCACACCCCTCAACCCGGCTATAAGATGACATATGGCAATTTATTACCTTACTTTTTCAAAAGTATTTACATCTAAACAATGAATAAACAAACAAACAGCAGCTAGATATAAAAGGTTCCACTTCCTTGACATAGGAATCTGTTCCTTCAAGAAATAAATCTTATTCCACTGGGTCAACAGACACTCCATCACTCACTTTTATCAGACATTTACTGGTTGGAAAACTCACTAGCCCTTCTCCTGACCAACTCCACCACCTTGCAGCTATATATTTTTTTTTTCTTTTTGACACATTTTGCCATCTTTTAGTTTGAACCCACACAAAACTTTCTCTTGCACTTTATGTATAAATCATACTGGCAGGTTGCAGTGTATACTTGTGGACTTTCTGAAGCCATTTTAGAACTCACCCATTCATGCAGGTCACCACTATAATAGGAATTTGATTGGCTATATGCCTGTAGCGTCAGAATCAGTGTGAGAGCTGATATGACTGATCTGTATGCAAAAAACTACATGTCATTTCAAACGACAAGATGTTCAGTGAACATTATTGGCTCTAGAGCAGGGGTGTCCAAAGTCGGTCCTCGAGGGCCGGCATCCTGCATGTTTTAGTTTTCTCCCTGGTTTTACACACCTGGATCAAATGATGGCTCATTAGAAGGCCTAAGCAGAACACTGACTTGCTGAGGGGGTTGTTACAACCACTAGGGAGAGAACTAAAACATGCAGGATGCCGGGCCTCGAGGACCGACTTTGGACACCCCTGCTCTAGAGCGACCATAGATTGACCCAGTTGGTCAAAAGAGTCAAAGAATCAAAGGGGAATGCCTACACAGCAGTTTTGACACCCAGCCCAGATATTGAAATTTTTTAAATCTAAAGGCGCTGTATTCAAAGCTGAGCCAATAGGGCCCATGGGCGGGCCATCACCTGTTAACAGAACAATGATGTAGTCTATATATAGTAATTTAGCTCATACTGTGAGATTTTTTTTCTCCAATTTTTTTCTAACTTAAATCAAGCAGTTTCATTGTCAGGCTGCTGCTGCTGTGAGAATGAACTCAATATCATTATCCAGTGTGTGTATGGTCAGCCTAATAAAGTGAGGTGGCATTTCAGGTAAATATCTGCCTTCAGCAGTGCACTGAAGCAATGTTTGCATATGACATTTCAGCAAGCCCATGAGTATTCAAAGTTATTACAAATTCTATTAGAAATGACCCTCTGCTATACAAGGAAACCTGTTTTTTTTTAGATACTATGCCTCAACATCTCCAAGTTTAACTCAAAAAAACAAATTCTGGGGTGGTTCTGTAACTAAATCCAGTATTACCTAACATGATTTATCCTGGCTTTGCTTGACAATGCTGGATTTCCTTAAACTATTATTATTATTATTATGATCGGTTTTAATTTTCTGGAGAATGCAGTCTCACACACAGTGAGAAAACATTAGCAATGGGTCAGCATTATACCCTGACTGTTTCTGTAGCCCAAAGTTTTAACTTCTGCTTTGTTTCATCTTTGCTGGATTCAGCTGCTATAGATATTTGTGAGTGTGTCACTTTTTGAGAACTGGTTGTGTGTTTTTGACTTCTGGGGTCTTACATGCTGCTCTAAGATGATTCAAATGAAGGAATTCCAACATTTTGCTTTGCCAGAGATTTAGTTGTCAGGGAAGTGAAGAAGGCAGTGTTTCATTCGAAAGATTTAGATCTGAGGCAAAAAGTCAGTTTAGTCAAAAACTACAGTGTCACTGCGATGCGTCACACCTGCTATTGAGTGAGTCACATACTGTGTTACTGTAACTGTGAGAGCATTTTCCAGACTATGTTCATCACGAGGTCCGATTTCAAAATCCTATTTTTATCCTCTTAACAATTGTGTACATGTTATAGATTTTGACAGCACACATTGTTCACAGTGATAAAAAGTATATCAATTTTTGTCATTTTTTGAAGTTAAAATTTATTTCAAATTCACAGACTGAACAATAGAAAATATGAAAGGCCAGTTTTTATTATGCTGACTTGTGTGTGATGATGGTAAGGAAGACCCAAATGCAGACACACCTTCAGAGCTAGGTGGGTTGATTTGTTTAACAACTAAACAAGTAGCACTACTAAACCAAGGAATCCGGAGAGGAACTGAGAATGAGAAAAACCTAAAAACACCCTTACAAGGGTGAAAATCTGACAAAGGATATTTGAAAACCTGTGACCATAGATTTACTGAAGGAAATGATTAGTAACCAGAGGCAGATGTGGTGATTAATAAAAGTTGGTGAAGGGGAAAAGAAAAAATAACCAACTGAAAACTAAGCAATAATAATGATAGAGGAATTTCTTAAAAGAAAGCATGCCACCCACCACCGTGCATGCTAAAGGTTTCAAAGAAAGAGTTTGCACAATAAGTTAGCACTTGAAGAATGGGTTTGGAAGGACTCTCAGGTAATACCACACCAAATTTTAGCTCAGTAAATGTAAAAGTGACTGAGTTACAGCTGTTTTGTCTTTACTAAGCCTGATAAGCTATGGCAGCTATCTTAATTTGGGACGCCCCCAAAGGGTTATTAGTTGTAGATATACATGCAATATCTATGACAGTTTCAATAAAATCCATTCAGTGGTTCATGAGTGATTTTGCTAAAAAACAGGCAAACAAACATGCACACACACACATTTACAATCTCATTCTCTCAGTCATTATTCATGGCTGACACACCTGTGTAATATTGCATGGAGGTTGGGCACAGTGCTTTTGGGCCAAAACACCAAGCTGGCGTTGGTTCCTCTCTTTAAAAAACAGAAAAAAAAATCACAGTTCTCAGTCTCTGGGAAAGTCTATGACTAAAAATCCATGCATGTTCTCCCTTTATTAAATGTCAATCTTTAGTTCTGTGATGTAATTGCCAGGGTAAGTGAGCACTATGAGGTCTGTTCGCATTCATTGGAGAATAAAACCCTGCTGTAAAATTGTCTTGAGGCTCCAAAATAAAAGGCACTTGGATCTCAAGTAGCAAACCGCATCGGAGGCGAACCCAGAAAGCAGACTCATACTTAGGAACTAAATAGAGAACTGATTTATTAAAGAAAACAAAAGCTGACAGGGCAGCAAAAACAAAACATAACCAAAACTAGGATCACAGACCTCGCAGGACGAGGACAAAAGAACAATGATCTGACGGAGTAGTGGAGGAAATGACCGGGTTATAAACACAGAGGATAATGAGGTAAGTGGGTACAGGTGAGTGTTACAGATTGCTGACAGGTGGAGATGGGCGTGGCAGAGAGACAAGAGAGAAACTGGTGAGGAGTGGAAAATTACTAAACACCAAGAACAGAAACAGAACCCAGAAAGATAACACAACATGAACCACAAACCAAAAATACAAAAACACCCAAAAAAACCCAAATCCCTACACAAACAGAAATAGTTTGCACTATTTTTGATAATGGTCCAATCTGAGCAAAGAGTGGGCAGTATTTGAGTCTTATGTTTTATTGCACAATCTATTTTTAATGTAGATTAGTGACCCTGCATTTTGTTTATTGTTTACATGTGTAGGAAGACTGTGAAAACAACAACTGCTCTAAGCCAGTTTCACAGCAAAAATAAGTTAACCAGTTTTGTACCCTCATACATTTCCATGCCTTTTTACCTGAGTCAATAGAATTGTATTATAAAACAGAAGACAACAATAAAAGAATGAGATGAATTCATTGCATTTAACAGCTGACAAAGTCCACATTTGAAAGTTTGTTGTGTGAGCAACATGCTGGTCAAGCAAAACCCCTGATATTTGAAAGTACTGCTTTGAAAAAAACTGATTTATTTTATATATATATATATATATATATATATATATATATATATATATTGCCTTACAAAGTTCATACAAAAAGATATACAATAGAGTATAAAAATATGTAATCAGATTTAAAAAGCAAAATAAACTGCTTTAAAACCTTTTAACTTGACCCATGAATCGCACCCGACTGTATTATATCTGTGCTTTCCAACATACAAAATTAAATTTCTTTTCAAATTCATGCTAACAAAGTTTCTTGTTCTGCATTTATTAAGTTGTTGCAAGACCAGTTGACTCTATCTGTCATTACCATCCCTTACCCCAATAGCTATGAGTCTAGTGTAGCCTCTGTTGAGTGAGGTACACATTGGCTTTGATCCCTGAATCTCTATCAAATCAATATTTCATACAATTTCATAAGCTAGATTCTTTCAAAACCTCATTATTATAGTAATTAGGCTAAATAGATCTTTGCAGGGTTGGTAAGTAACTAGTTAGGCCTATATGTCACCATCGTAAATAACCTAATGAGAAAATAAATAAATAAAATAAACTACACCTGTGTGACTATAATGCTGTCAGTTGTTGGACTGACGGCAGCTGATGAAAGGATTCTAGCCGATCACCCAACTCTACTGTTCATATGGTATTTTATGATGCTTTGCTTTATTAGCAACTTTTATTAGAAAAAAAAATATTGTTGAGTCTTTTAGAGTTTCATTTAGGACTAAAATGTTATGATGTCCAATGCAACAAGTTCAAGTACCTTTAAGTTGGGACTTGGTTTCCACCGCTGGAGTTAGAATGAGGTTTATTGGAGTTGGAGATAAAAGCTTTCAAACAATTTTAGTTAAAGTGAGAGATTAACCATCTGTGGGTGAGTTGCAGGAGACAGCATGAATTTGTGTAATGTATAAACACATTCATGGATAGGAAGTGTGTTTGTGTGGAAAGACAGAGGGCTCAATGTTGCCCATGTGGGAGCGTTACTGTGGTTTATCCAGAAACTGGAGGGAGACCAAACAATAAACCAGTCTGTTTGGCCTTCTGCAGCTAAATCCTTTGTGTACAGTAACACACATGTTGCAGAGAAACTCTTCTGAGCTGAACGCTTTCCTTTTTCATTTATTTGTTAGAAAACACACATATATGCACTTGTAAAATGACAACACCATTCAGATATTTGAACAGCTACTAAATTAAAATAAATTGGTATATGTGTGCAAACTGAAATACTGATTTGGTCACCTCTTCATCTCTTTAAGAGTAAAAGGGGAAAAACATCAATGCAACTTCAAACTCAAGTAAATATAAGTGCCACTGCTTCTGTTTGCCCTACAATTTGATTTGTAGCTCTTTCCTGGTGAGGTAACTGGTCTGCATCTGTGTACAGGCCATGAGGCCTGAGCTATCATTTTGAGAGGTACTGTCTTCAGCCACAAATGCCTTTTTAGGAAGTGAACCGTGAGCTCTTACGTTCACGTTGTTGAAAACGTGCAGACGTGGACAGTTAGCTGTTGCTTGTCTGAAGACCCTAGTTTATCCCCATAAATGGAATTGAGTGTATTGTTCAGGTCCGTCCCAGTGGGATGCGGGGGTCTTTTTACTGTTCGGGGTGTAGTAACATAATTATAAAAACAAGCAGCCCCAGAGAAACGGGGGATCTTCACAAGATTGGCTAGAAGTCCTGTTTGGCACAGACTGTTGTTTTGAATAAAGTCTCACTGTTCAAAATAACTTCTGTCTGTCAAGTCATTTCTATGATCAACAAAACCGTCGTTGAGGGCCCAGAAGAAACGTCCACCGCCCTGAAGACACTTCACTGGCCTTTTTAATAGCCGTCTATAATTAAATAAACACAATTTCAGCAGGAAGTTAAAATGAAAAACATTTCAACAAAACTAGGACTCTTTTACTAATAGAAATATTCCCTCTCTCAAAATTGACTGTGCAGAAAAGTGAAGACAGGCTTCAAAGGACATGGTCTGAAATAAATAATGTCAAAAAGAAATTTCCATTCCAGTGGGTCCATATTCATCTTGTCAACAAGTAACAATGAAAATTAATTAGCGTTTAAAAAAAAGTTGATTCTGCAGAACTATACAGAGCCTCACTTGTGTTATATGACAACAGCAAAATTAGATACTAATGGAAAAACACAAAACGTACTCATGAGCTGTTTACTTCTGACAAGATCCCCAAAGTGGGGGTGGGGATTGGGGTGGAGAGAGTCACAGACTAAGAAAAATGAGAGTTGAGATTAAGATCACATATTGCTGCAGTAGATTATAGGTTTTTCAGTATATTATGTTTTGTGAAGTTCTTTTAGTAATAGTTTTATGGTTTTCAGCTACTCAGTGTCTTTGTTCGGCTCTAATATATTTAACTAATATCGGCTTGAGCCTATTTTTCCCTTCCTGTAATTCTGTTCTGTTTACAGTACCTGGTTCTGATTTCTGAGGTTGTTTCCCTTTGTTACCACTAATTGACACTTGATGTCCCTGGTTAGCCTTGCCTTCTCTATTTTTCTTCATTATTCATTCCCTGCATCCACTTACCAAATCACACCTTGTAGTAAATACGTGCTTACTGGTCTTCACTGTTCAGTGTCAAATCCTCTTTGTTTGTGTCCTATTTGTGTTGTGTTTCCTATTTGTGTACAATTTCTTTTTTTTTTCTTGAAATTTGATGCTTGGGATTTTATGTGTCAGCAGTTTGTTTTGATTTGATTTATTATAAAATAGTGATGCTGCAGAAAAAACTGTTTGTGCATTTTCCACTTTTAGTAATGTAATTTTTTATTGTCTGGATGTCCAAAAAACTCTTTAGCTGATCCAAAATGCTGCTGCCAGAGTTCTAAGGAAAGCTAGAGGAAGAGATCATATTTCTCCAATTTTAGGTTCCCTCCATTGGACCCCTTTAAAATTCAGATGTGACTTAAAATCTTACTTCTAACATACAAAGCTCTCAACAACCAAGTGCCATCTTACATTAGCTTTAGATATTATCATCATTAGCTCTTATTGTTCAATATTTTTTCCGTCTGTGAGGCTGACACTGTCTACTTTAGAACCTTATTTTTTAGTGAAGCAGGATTAGTAGCTTGTAATCTTAGTTTTGTAAATAAAAATTTAAGTTTGTTTCCTGAGCTCCTTCACTTAGACTGCATTGTGGGTCTTTGCATACATTCCCAAACATGAAAAAAATACTGAAGTTTTCAGTTGACCATCAAACTCCTGTCCCCCAGAAAAATTCAATTCAATTCAACTGCACCAAGTCACTAAATAAGTCATCTCAGGGCACTGTACAAAAAACATTCACACACATTATAAAAAGCTAATTAGCCAATCCAATTGGGTCTACTCAACACCAGATCCCTCTCCAGCTTTCCACAACACTCTGAAACATTTTTTTTTATCTTTTACTAATTGTATTTTGTTCATCTTTTACATTTATGTTTCATGGTTAATTTGTAGTATTGTTGGTACTGTATGATTAAGTTGTTGTGTTTCTGAGGAGAGACAGGGCAGGGTTTCTGTTCTTAGTAGTTATTCAACATGGTTTCTCAAAGTAATAAACTTCTCTTTTGTTTACCTTAGAAAGATATATTAGTTACACACCTACCTCAACCAACAAGCAAAATACCATTGATGCTACATTCCAGAGTAACAGGGCTTCATTGGCAGAGGGCTGGTCATGCTGTGAGGGTTATTAGCACTTTGACTCTAATAGCACTGATAAAAAAAAGAAAATGTTAGCAAAAATGAAAATAAAAAATAAAAAAAACTGCTATGAAGAAATGAGAAAACAGTACAAACGAAAAAAGCCAAAATGATCAAATCACAGTAAATTAAAGAAGGCTTTACTGGGGAATACTGTTTTTGCTCATTAATCAATGCATGCCAGAAGAGAAAATTTGATTAATTATACCTTTGAGTTTTAGATTAATGCTGTACTTACAAAGCAGTCACAAGTTTCCTTTCATTTCAGCTTATTAACCCAGTTTAAATCATTGAAATATACCCTTTATTAAATTGGATTCCCATCAGGAAGTCAAAATGGCATAGAATACCTTTAAAAAACAGAAATGATGGGCTTTTTGCCAGAGTGCCATCTTCATATTATGTTATATTTATTTTGTTGACTGTTGCCTCTTTTTAGCATTGTCTGCAGCAAAAGTTAAAAATGTAAGACGCCTGGAATTTCTGGTAGAGCAGTTTTGTGGTAAGCAGACTGCAAACAAATTTGGATGTAAGTAGCCACAGGCTAGTTAGCATATATGACATTAATTACTTCCATTAAGAACAGAATAATTGGTTTAAAAACAGTATGACTGAAAAATAGTTGCTTGTAGACAAAGAGACAGACATATGATAGCCCTACCACTTTGCCCTCCGATTACAACTAGGAGAAAATTAGGATGCCTCTAGCCCTTGGTGTTAATGCTCAAACCACAGATAAAATTAAGTAGTAGAGACAGGGGGGTACTATAGTTGGTCAATACTTTCATGAACACTGCCCCATGGTAAAACAAGTATTGCAGCATTTATCTCCAAATAATATCCTGTCGACCTCTTTGCTTTTAATGGGAAAAAAAGTAGGAAGCCATGACCTTGCTTTAATTGAAGAAATGAAAGGTCAAAATAAATCTGCAGCCTGCAACTCTGGAGCCACATGTGGTTCTTTGGTTCCACTGCAGTGGCTCTGAGCAAAAATATAATATGGAAAATAATAATATGTATACCATAATTACAATAAGAAAGGTTAGTTTTAACAGTTGCCTTGTCCAATATAAATAAAATTTGATACTGATACAAACAATTCAACGAGCAAAAGATATAGCTCATTTTGCACAAGTAGTAGTTTTTAGCCTGTTAGCCACTTCATGAATCTAACTTCCATCCAAACAGTGATATATTTTTAAATCCATCAGAAATTTAAACAATTTGATAAAAATATTTAAGGCAAGTTTCTATCGAAGTAAAAAGAAAGTTCTGTTTTGCACACATGGCATAGATTGCTGTATTTCAAGAATCAATTTTACAAAAGTATGGTAAGTTATTTTAATAACTATTAGAGTCAAAGGTTAGGGTTTGTCTTTGAAATGAAGGTCTCTGCCTTTAATAAAAGACATTCGTAAAATTAGAAATAATTGTTACACATAGTTGCCTATTTTTCATCTTTGATCTGCTTTATTAAGTCAAAGTTGTATTTTTTGTTTTAAAATTTACACAAATGTAGGAAGGATTCACATCATGCTTTAGATCTGGAATAGGAAGGAAGGTTTAAATTAGCTCTTGGGAGCTTCAGCATGAGTCGGTCATTAGCAGCCAGAACAGCACACAATGACTGAGGTAATGAAGTGAAGGCAACAGGAAGCAAACAGACCTCGGGGCTGCCAGGGAAATTGGACAAATTAGGTGAGGCTGACAACTGAGTCTAAAGAATTAGTGCTTCTGTTTCTGATCAATAGAATTTTGGGGAAAACACAATGATTGAAATAGGGTTTGTTAGGTTTAATGAACTTAAGGAGTCACAGAAAAGCTTCTTCAGATTTCAGTTTACTATGAAGTGGAGTTAAATAAGGAGGGTTTAATTCAGTACTTAGGTAAAGAAGAAGTCAAGAAAAAATACCTTTCAAAAATATGAACCATTGAGGTGTCTGTGGATTAGGTGTGTTTGTTACAATACTGTAGATGTGCTTTGTTGTGCTGTTAGCTCATTGTGGATTACATCACTGCAGTGTGATGTGTTGCTGTAAGATCTTCCAATATTCGGGTTTTCCGTTCTGTGTAAAAGTGTCAACCTCGCATGTATTTTTGTCCCTACTTGTGGGTAAACTCTGATTTGGATGACAATGTTTTGACCTCCTGGTCTGTTACACTATTATATATCAGTAATAAGTGTTGTCTACTTTGATGGCTGTTTTTTGAACTTAAACATTACCACTGTCAGAAGTCAAAATATGCCTTGGAATGATTTCAGTGACTTTAGCTGTAAGTAATTTGTGACTAAAATATCAGTACTGAGCGTAGTGAAATGAATTCTAATTCATCAGTTGAGGTAGTGACTAATGTTTTGATAATTCAATTCAATTCAATTCAAAAATACATTATTAATCCCAAAGGGAAATTAAATGCTGTTGTAGCTCATAATCCTGGTTTTGTTAAAGAGTTGATGGCTGTGGCCAGGAAGTGTCTCTTGTAGCGGTCTGTCCCGATTTGTCCTGGTGTCCTCAAAGAGCCCCACCGGGTAAGCCTCGCTGGCCTCCTGCGGAGCCATGATAGCTGAGCTCTGGAAGCGCAGGTCGGTCTTGAAGTCCTGGGCGATCTTCCGGACCAGGTGCTAGAAGGGCAGCTTCTGGATGAGCAGCTCGGTGGACTTCCAGTATCGGTGGATCTCCCTGAGAGCCACGGTCCCGGGCCTGTACAGATGAGGCTTCTTCACTCCGCCGGTGGCCGGGGCACTCATGCGGGCAGCTTTGGTGGTGAGCTGCTTCCTGGGAGCTTTACCTCCGGTGGATTTGCGGGCCGTCTGCTTGGTATTGGCCATGACTGGACTTCAGGGTTCTTCACATTTAACACTTGTTGTCATGGATACGCATCATAACAAAATGTCCAAAAGTAAAAAGGCTTCAGTAAAAATCCTTCCAGCTGCACAGCATCCGATACCAAAGAAAGTAATCTTCTAAAAAAGTGATTTACATCAAGAAAAAAAGAGGAATAAAGTTTT
This sequence comes from Kryptolebias marmoratus, assembly GCF_001649575.2. Classification (NCBI taxonomy): domain Eukaryota; kingdom Metazoa; phylum Chordata; class Actinopteri; order Cyprinodontiformes; family Rivulidae; genus Kryptolebias; species Kryptolebias marmoratus. The sequence continues at coordinate 27,841,133 of NC_051435.1, read as the reverse complement.
CAAAAGCAATATCTCAGAATGAATGGAATAGAGCTACTCCAACATGCAGCCACCTTGAGCGGCACAATTCTGGAAGAAGATAAATATGACAGTTCACAGCCAAGTGTGAAGCAGCTGGGAAAAGTCAGCTCCTCTAAGTTTGAGGCCATGGCTCTCAACTGAAAAAATGTTGAATGCTCCCTCCTGGACGGGGTTGTGTTTTTGCAGAGGAGTAGGAGGAGAAGTTCATGTATCTGAGTATCTTGTTCACTAGTGATGGTAGGATGGAGTGAGAGATGGATCAATGAATCAGAGCCTTGTCCACAAGAATGATGGCATTGCTCCGAAAGGCAAAATAATGTACTTTCTAAACCTCACCTATGATAAGATGACAGATACAAGCAGGTGAAATGAGCATCCTTCGTAATGTGGCTGGGCCCAGCCTTAGAGATAAGGTAAAGAGCTCTGTCATCTTGGGGGGAGCTCAGAGTAGAGCCGCTATGCATCCAAATTGAAAGGGGTCAGCAGAGCTGATTCTGATTTGATTTCTGATTTGAATGCCTCCTAGGCACCTCCCTTTGGAGATTTTCCAGGCATGTCACACTGGGACAACTGTGACCAACACAGAACTTGCTGGAGGGATTATGTATACTATCTGGCCTGGAAATGCCTTGGAAATCCTCAGGAGGAGCTGAACTATCTCTGGTCCTGGTGGAAGGCGGACGTGTTTCTTTTCTCTCTGTCTCTCTGACTCCTGTACTGCCCCCCCTCCCCCCTCCCTTGCTTTTGGAACTTCTTTTTTACATACTCCTCCAAACATTTTTGGAATGGATCTGGTCAGCTGGTCTCTCAATGCAATTGATCAAATTTTCTCGACGGGAAGGCTGACCAAAGGAGAGCCAGCTTGCCCTGAGACGACATTCTTCGTTAGATACACATTGGATTCCTGGAAATGTTGGAATCCTGTTTGTCTATCGAGTCTGTCTGTGGAAGACATGGAGGATATTTACATATTTGGATTTCTGATAACAGGATTTCTGCTGTTTGGATTAGGCAGTTACCTGACTTATTGTCAAATTTGTTTGATGGGTTCGGCGATCAGCAATCAAACTGTGTGGATACGCAAGCTGAATCGCAAGTTGGATGCAATTCTTTTACAGGACCGCAGACTGAATTGTGTTTCTGGAACTCATGAATAATATGGGTAACATCTTGAAGAAAGTTGCTTTGCTCGAAACAGGCAGAATGGTCCTGGAATTTGGCTGTTTGGATTCGCCATTGAGAAGTATCAGCAAGACTTTCAAGGCAGACAAAAACAGTCTGCCTGAACCAAAACAACTACTGTTTGTTTGTGAATTCGGCTCCCCTAGGCTGACCTTGGTCAGCTATCTTCAAATTTCTCCTGGAACTATGGAAACAAGACGTCCCCCTCTGCCTACATCTCTGTGTCCGTCCAGAGCTCGCTGATATTATTGCATCATTATCAAAGACAATGGCCTCTGTGACGTGATTCATGGACCTATCTGCAAACACACACAACACATTACACTGTCTTCTCACTGTCTCTACACACAAATACACACACATACGCAGACTTTCCACTGTTTCTGTCATCTCTCTCACTCCACCCCTCCTCCTTCCCTCTTTCTCTATCTTAGTAATTATTACATCGGCTGTTTTAGCGGGCCACTGGTACCATTTAGAAATTTGGTACTGTTTAATTTAGCTTTCTCTTCCTGTACACTTAGTTTAGTTCTGTACATTTAGTCATGCTTAGATCTGTTTAGTTTAACTTAGCTTATTTAGACAATTAGTCATCATTGTATCTTGTACCTGTCTGTAATTTTGTTCTTGTGTTGTAAAGCACTTTGAGTCGCCTTGTGCTGAAAAGTGCTATATAAATAAATGTACCTACCTACCTACCTACCTACCTACCTACCTACCAGTGTTGCTGGGAAGAAGAATGTCTGAGTTTCCCTCCTGGACCTGTTGCCTCTGCAACTCAACCACGGGTAAGTGTCAGAAAATAGATGGATGCATAAATATGGCGTTGGTTATCGTTATGTGAATTTCACTTTTAATGGTTTGCCATAAGTGTCTTTAATTGAAATAGGGTCTCTGAGTGTCAGTGCAAAGGGCTCCCTGAGGGTCTTAACCATGCTTCGGTGATACCTATAGCTGCATTCTAACATGGCCTGAGGGAGTAATAACTGGGTGGGTGTGTAGAGCAAGGTGAGGACACAGGAAAGCATCTCAGGTATGTGGGAAATAGCATGAAAATCCTATTTGGTTGGGACGTGGAATGTAGCAATATCATGATTGCCTTCACACTGAAGGAGGTTTTCCAAATTTGCTATGATCCAACCATTTTTCTTTAGATTGTGGGAGCCGAATGTGAGGGGTGATATGCAGCACACCATTGTAACCAATGGTGCTGATTCTGCAATGCAGGCCTCTGCCTATGAGCACATGCCAACACAGACCTGAGCTGCATCTGTTCGCTAAGAATGAAAAGAGGAATGAAGACTTTTTTTCTTACTTTCTTTCTCCCTTCTTTTCTAGCTTGTTTGGCGTTTTTTTTATTTTTTATTTATTTATTTTTGTTTGTTTGTTTATTTTACTGGAAATAAAAAAACAAATGTGTTCATAAATAGTTTTTTACTTTAGTCTATGATAGTTCAAAGTTAAAGCTAGTCTAAAGCTGCAACAGACTACTGAGAAGCCTTATTCTAAGTTATCTTGTCCTCCCCTTGAAAAAAAGGGCAAAACATGATAAGCATCTGAAAGGCAGTCCTTTGTAGGTGAACCACTGTAACAAAATGTAGAAGGAAAATAACCAAAACAGTTAAATTAGCCTCTCTGCTAAATTAAGTGTAGTTCCCCCCAGCACTCTTCCACCATTAGAAAATCATAAGCTGCATTAATTCAAATGTCTTACATGCAGAAGTTTTCAATTGCTAATTTTTGGTCACTATGTTTTAATGAAACTCAAAGTGAGTTTTTTCATGTATTCTCTGGGGGCGAACAAAAAGGTTCTTGTGAACTGCTATATAATTTTACCTCCTTTATTGTTGCCATATCTTTCTGACCTGATCTCTCCAAGCTACAGAAGAATCTCGACAGTCTCTGCTGTTCATAATATATAAAGATAAAGCTTCACTCATTTTTAAATTTTATAATCAGTAAACAATCACAACCGATTTCTGCAACACAAAAGCACAAGAGGGTGTCATTTGTCTTTCCTGGGCTTGTGAGAGATATTTTTTTGTATTCATTAATGTTTTGTGTTTTGCTTACAGTTTCAACTCTGGTAAATGCTTTTTTCACTATTGTCAATGACAAATAATCATATTTTTTAGCATCATGTTTGTTTTATTTCTTTTCAAGTCATTTCAATAAATTGTGTTGTAATTTTTCCATAATCTATTGTTTGAATTAGAGTTGTTAAGATTCCATGTAGTAATTTGTTGTGGTTCATGCCTTTGTTGTATCTTATATTTTTTTTCTCTTTCTGTTCTTATATTGTGTTTTTGTATTTCATTTGCCCCTTAAAGTTGCTTTGTCTTAATGTTTCATTTATGCAGTCATTTCGCATCTCTTTGTTGGGATTTCATTGTCTATGTGCTTATTTTCTTTAGTTGTTTGTCGATGTTCCTAATAATTGTTTGCTTTGTTTTGTAACTTTTTTAGCATATTTTTATAGTTGTTTTGATTTATTTGTGAATGTGTGTGTGTGTGTGTGTGTGTGTGTGGCAGGGAAGGGCGTCTTTATTTTTGCAGTGTTTACATTTTTAAAACACTGTTTTGTTTTGAAGTGGAAATCATGTATTCTTTTTGTCGTTATTCTGCCTCATTCTTTAGCTGCATCAATTCTTTTTCTTTTTGACTATTGAGACATTTTTTTTCTCTCTGCTCCTGGTGAAAGGCGGATATCTTTCTTTTCTCTCTGTCTCCTGAACCCCCCCTCCAAAATTTATGAACTATGGATCTGGTCAGCTGGTCTCTCAATGCAATTGATCAAATTTTCTCGACAGAAAGACAGGGCAAGGGAGAGCCCGCCTGCCCAGATGGGACATTTTTTGTTGGATACACAATGGATTCCTGGCAGTAGTGACTTATCGTCAAATTCGTTTGATGGGTTCGGCGTTCGCTGAATTGCAAGTTGGATGCGATCCTTTGACAGGACCACAGACTAAATTGCGGTTCCTGGACTCAGGAATGATAAGGGTTACATCTTGGAGAAAGTTGCTCGCTCGAATCAGGTGGACTGGACCTGGAATTTGGCTGTTTGGATTCACCATTGAGAAGTATCAGCAAGACCCACTCACCTGTAAGGATTTGGGTTTTGTTTTGTTTCTTGGTTTATTTTGTTATTATGTGTTCTGGTTTTGTCATTGTTGTCTTGTCATTATTCACTCCTCCTGTCTGCACTTGTTTACTTGCCACGCCCATCTCCACCTGCCTTCACTTGTAATCACTCACCTGTGCCCACTTCTCATAATTATTCCTGTCTTTAAAACCCAGTCAGTTTCTCCATTCCCTCGCCAGTTCATTGCCTCAGGCACAGTCTGTGTCGTTCATTCTATGTTAGTCCATGTTTCCACCTGACCTTGCCTTGCTGTTTTGTAATTAGTTTAGTTTAGGCTGCCATGTCAGCCTTTTTGTTTCCTTTTGTTTTTGTAAGTTTATTTAAAGAATAAATTTTTGTTTCCTTAAGTATGAGTCTGCGCTCTGGGTTCCTCTCGCTCTCCACCACCCACTGCACAGCTGCTTCAGCCTGCTGCCATCAGGGAGGAAACTGCAGAGTCTCCGGGCTAGGACCAGTAGACTGAGGGACAGCTCCGTCCACCAGGCTGTGAGGATGCTCAACTCACTCCCTGCTCTCCCACCCCTACCCATCCTGCCCATAATACACTCCACTCGAGTAGAGTAAACCCTCCTCCAACCGTTTTGAATCTTGCACGACCGATATGGTTTCTACCCCCCTCAAAAAAGTACAGAACTACTGCTCATAATATTCCACCACCATACCCACCCCAACCCCCCATCACTCCCTCCCTGCACAAATCACTTTTACACTAATATATACTCATCATTTTACTTTAGCAGCAATACGATTGAAGCCTGCGACAGTTGCAATATTCACCTCTCCTTACATCAGATCTCTATTTTTGCACTACTTCATATGTGTCCTGTTGTACTATACATTCGGTGTCTTTTTCTTTTTGATTTTTTACTATGTTATTTACTTGTGTCCTTAACTGTTTACCCGTGAGTGCTGCAACTGGGAAAGAGAGTAACGCAATTTCAATTCTCTGTATGTATTGCACATGTGAAGCATTGACAATTAAACTACTTGAATCTTGAATCTTGAACTTTCAAGGCAGACGGAAAACATAATGTCTGCCTGACCCAAAACAATTATTGTTATGTGAATTCTGGCTCCCTTTGCTGGCCATGGCTAGCTATCTTCAATTTCTCCCCGGATTTTATGTAAAGAAGATCTGCCCCCTCCCTTGCCTAAGGACATCTGTGGATCTGCTCTGGGCTGGCTGATAAACATTCCATCACATTATAAAAGACAATGGCCTCTGTGACGTCATTCATGGACTTATCTACACACACACACACACACACACCTACACACACACACACACACACAGACACACAACATACACCACACCGTCTTCCCGCCAACTCTACACACACGTACTCATTTTCCACCGTTAGATTATCACTCCACTCCCTCCCTCCCCTCCTTCACTACCTTACTCTAGTTATCTTAGTAATTCTTATGTTGGCTGTTAGTGGGCCTTTTTGGTACTATTAGATAGTCTCTTGTACCTTTAGTTTAGCATTGTCATGTTTATCTTGGCATTTTTTATGTTGGTTGTTTACTGGGCCTTTGGTACTATCAATTAGACATGTTGTACCTTTAGTTTAGCATTATCATGTTTCAGTTTATGTTAGCTTATTTAGCCTTCCTGTTCATTTAGTTTAGTTTAGTTTATCTTAGCTCATATTTTAGATATTGTTGTCACGATCGGTGGAGACGGAGGCGAACCCAGAAAGTAGACTCATAACTCTGAACTAAAGAAAAACTAATTTATTAAAACGAAAACAAAAAGCTGACGGGGCAGCAGAACAAGAACATAACTAAAAAAAACAGAGACACGGGTGAACACAGGGCAAGCACAAAAGAACAATGATTCGACGGCGTGGTGGGGGAAATGACAGGGTATAAAAGCACAGAGGATGATGAGGTAAGTGGGAACAGGTGAGTGATAATAATAGCTGACAGGTGGAGATGGGCTTGGCAGGTAAACAGATAAGTGAGTGACTGAGGAGGCATGAGTGGTGACAGGAAACAAACACAGACACACGAGACAAAGGCAGAAGGAACTCAAACCAAACTAACAAGATAACAGAATAAAATAAATAATAAACACCAACTGAAACATAAAATCAACAAACTGAAAAACCAAAAAACCAAATCCCAACAATTGTTAGATTGTTAGATTCCTAATTGTTGTTTAGTTCAGCTTTAACTTTATTATGATTTCATCTAGATTATTTTAGGTACTATTTTGATTGACTTAGCTCATGTTTAGATATGTTTAATTTCATGATTTATTTAGATTATCTTATATTTTATTTAGATTATACATGATTGATTTTTTTACTTCTGTACCTCTATATTTGATTATGATGTTTTTATGATGTTTGATATGATGTTTTTATCTGTGTTTGATTATGTACCTGATTGCTGTTTCTGTGTTGTAAAGTACTTTGGGTCGCCTTGTTGCGGAAAAGTGCTATATCAATAATTTTCACTTCACTTCACTTATTTTATTTTATTTATTTTATGTGGTTTCATTTGTCTAAATCAAAATAAAAAGTTACATTCAACTGTTGATTTAGTACTGTATATCCTAGAGATGTGCACCTTTTCACAGAGATGCGCATGCACAATGTGAATTCATCAAAAGTGCAGTCGTGAATTGATGGAACTTTGGAATGAACTCAAAATGAATCAGTATATAATCAAATAAATTCTATTATTACATGAAGAATCTGGAAATAGGTTTGTCTTTACAGACATCCACAATAAAGTAAAGCAGATTAGTCAAAATAGTGTAGATGCCTTTGTAAATGAAGTATGTACTTACTGTAGGACTTTTTCAGTTACCATTTATTCTGTCTAATGGTATTGTCAAGGGATGTGAGTCGAGGTCAGCCCGAAACCCACTCTCAGAGACCGTGTGTGTGTGTACATAATGCAATAAGGACATGACTGGGCATAAAAATTAAGGTATTTTAGTCATAAGTTGATTGGAAGCAAAACTAAGATTATTTAAAATTAGGAAGTACAAATAGTGTGTTTCTGCTCATTTTCCATGTCTGATGGGGATTACAAAAGTTGAGGTGCGGTCCTGAATGGTTGGGGTAAAATGAGGAAGTATTTTGAAGCTGCATGTACCAGATAGGGTCACAGTGAGGGCATATTTAGCCAAAAACAGATTAACAGGCAATCAAACAAAATCTTAATCAGTAAATAATCATACTTGGAAATTATTAAAGTGTGTGATTAAAGTGTGAATGATCAATGAGCATTATGTGATAGTATTAAAGGAAAGACCCCAGCTTAAAATGGTCAAGAGGTTAGGAGTGAAGAAAAACGTTTACGAAAATTTGTGAGGACAAATTTATGCAACTTCTCCGCGTTGCTCAGAATTTGGGGCGGTTGTTTACGAAAACAGGTAGAAGACAGGTTTGTGTAACGTCTCCGGGTTGCTCAGTTGATGGGGTAAAAAGTTAGGGTTTTTCCAGAAAGCTATGAAATTTTATGTCTAGTATCAGATAATAAGATTTTAGTAAAAATATGAGCCTTATTAAAAATTGGTGAGTGTTTTATACTTTATTTGATGCAATATTATTTATGTGAACAGGTAAAAAAAAACAGAAGAACAAAGTAAGTTGAAGAAAAGCAGAAGTTGGCAGCTCAGGAAAGGAAAGAGGAAGTGCAGTTGGAAGAAAAACAGGTAGACGGAGCAGAGAAGTCGGGTTCTGAAGTTGCGGGGGGTCTAGCAGGATGTGTTCATGGGCAGTCAGATTATGTAGAAGTGATAGCTGTCAAAAACTGAGTTTAGAAACTCCAATTTATCACCCCAATGCTGCATGCTTCAACCTGGAGACGGCCGGGCCAGATTTTTATTATTCGACAGCCAACTTCTAAGTCTGAGACAGAAGAGAGGTCACTTTGGACCGATTTTTTTCTTATCCATATTCTCCGTCTGAGGGGTAACCATATCCTGACAGTAAACAGAGAATCACCAAGAGTATCCACCAGATCATGGTTACAAGACCCAAGAAAGGGATGACTCTTATGGAAGCATTTCCACCAATTTTCCTTAGTGCACCGGAGTCAATTTACTAGATTATTCACCAGTTTGAAGATTTAAGGCTCTTGGTTCAGTAATTTTTGGGAGGTTTTGCAAAAGTGGGTTCAGCTCAGTGATTTATTAAAATATCACCCTGAGATCCTATTTTCCAGGATCTTAAAAGCAACCAGACTGACTAACAACAGTTCATCAAAACTCAGGGTTTGGACGGTTTGGACATTAACCTGGGAGTTTGGGGGATTATTTGTTTACAGCTGCTGAATGATTTTTTCTTCAAGGGAAGCAGGGTGAATCCCAGGGAAGAAGATCGTAATGTGTCTGGATTATCCACTCCCCCAGTCAGCTTATCTAAAACCATCAGTGATGTAGTTGGGTAATACCCGGGGCCCGGGGCTGGTTTTTTAACTCTAGGGGGTAAGCTGAAGGGAATAATTCTCGTCAGACAACAGTATTAAAATTTCTTCAGTGACACCTACTGTTTATTATGTGAACAGCAACAAGTGTAGACTCTTCAGTGTTTATATAAACCCCCCGAAGGACTGTTAAGCACCACCAGTGGCAGTAGCCTCTTTCAGATGACATTTACAAGACAGGCCATACAAGAGTTTACATTTTTCCTATTTGTAAGCAGGTATGACAAACCTTTTGTTGAAGATATTTGTAAAAGATAACTTATTTTATTGTTCATATAATAGAAAATGCTCTTTGTTACAAGCTACCACATTACTTACTGCTGAGTTCCTGAAAGAATGTTAAGCACATCTGCTGCGTGGCATTTCAAGATAAATTCTGTTTTAAAATATGCCTAACTTTTTGGTAATTTTGAGCCAAAGCATGTTCATGAAAGATAATCTATTACTGAGATAATAAATAGGTTTATTAAATTTTGTAGGTTCCACTTTGAACCACACTGCATCGTGAGGGGTGATTTGTAGTTTTATAAATTTTAAACTAGAGTTCATTTTTGTGAATTGCTTTTTAATTGTGTATCAGATTTTATCTAATGTTCATTGTCTTTTTTATTACAAGACCTATTTTTCCATCCATGTATTTTCTTACCTGCTTTTCTATGCAGGGTTGCAAAGAAATGGTGCCTATCACCAGCTGACATTGGGAGAAAGATGGGGTACACCTTGGACAGGTCAGCAGTCCATCAGAGGGCCACATAGAATTAAACAAGACAAACAACCATTTCCCTCTTGCTCACACCTAGGGAAAACTTAGAGATTCGATTAACGTAACACACAATGTTTTAGAACCTGTTTGTGAGTGGTCTTTTTTGATTAGGTAGTAAACAATTACTCACAATTACTGATGATAATTCCTTTGGAATTAGCTTTTTTCTTCAGCCATTTAGGAACCAGTGAGGCCCAGAGCTTAAAGGGCTGCGCCTATACTCATAGAATCTGGGGTTACAATACGTAACCAACATTCTATTTCGTATAGGCTTCGCCCTTTAAGGCTATCGCTAGTGGGTTAAAGGCGAAGCAGGATGTAGTCTATGCCTCACTGGGTCCATCCAGACACAAACATGAAGCACCTGCTCGCACATAACACATTTCACCACTCAGCCTTCTGCATGCGTAATTACGCGCTCCATGCGCAACAGCGCACC
>NC_051435.1:27817965-27818729 GCF_001649575.2 Kryptolebias marmoratus | reverse complement strand
CTGAAGAAAAAAAAGGGAGCCGAATGCCCGGTCTCACCGTTATTTATACGGACCGGGGTGGGGCCCACACAGCAGGTGGGCGTGGACTAAAGTTTTCAGTGCTGCGCGCGAAGGGATAAACCCACTAGCGATAGCCTTAAAGGGCGAAGCCTATACAAAATAGAACAAGGAATTGTATTTTATTGGTTCTTGTTGTTTATGTATCTTTAATGAATCAAATTGTTAGCAATGTATCAATTTATGAATTGTATCAGCCACAACACTAATAGATGTCTATGATATTGGCCATAGAGCAGAGATAAGCAATCTTTGTATGTTTAACATAGCATTTCTTCAGCTCTTGGTAACCTTTTTTAATTATTGTCTGTGTTTTTTGTCTGTAAAAGTTTTTGAAAAAGCATTGCTTTTCCTTTAAACTTCCAGAGGCGATACTCTGTCATACTACCAGAAGTATGTGCCTTTCTTTCTTTTCCTCATTTTATCACCTAGTGAGTGTAAATAATAGACATGCAGAACTAATCTTGAGTCTTCTTATCCCCCCCAACACCTCCATCGCTGTACGACTGCAGGTCTTCAACTAGCACCCTATCATTACATTTCCTCTTCATCTAGGCCGGGGGTCGGCAACCCGCGGCTTTAGAGCCGCATGCGGCTCTTTGGCGCTGCCCTAGCGGCTCCCTGGAGCTTTTTCAAAAATGTTTGAAAATGGAAAAAGATGGGGGAGAGAAATATATTTTTTGTTTTAATACACTCCTGATCAAAAT
>NC_051435.1:27816271-27817037 GCF_001649575.2 Kryptolebias marmoratus | reverse complement strand
TACTAAAAAGTGTGAACGCGTTATTATTAAAGTACTAACTGATTTGCGAAGCTGCAAGTTTGAATTAAATTACGGCAATTCCACCTCATTTTTACTTCCTTTGAGCTCGTTTAATAACAAGATAGAAAGACTTAGAATTAATTTGTCATTTACACATCTACAATGAAAGAAAATTCAGTTAGAAAAAGTGCAAATAACGTATGAAATATGTACAATATAAACTTAAATATGCGACCACTGGAGATACATCAGCACCTCTCGCGATCAGCGTGTTAGAAAATGGATGGATTGAAACATAATACACATCCACGAATAGTGTTGCACTCACAAAACACTCTTCTTTAATTTCAGCAACTTTATTAGCTCTTCTTATTCTTAGAATTAAATTCTTAGAATTTATTAGCTTTGTAACTGATAACCTCTTTAAAATTATGTCATGATTATTCTTCTGTAATAAAATGTTGATTGGAATAATAAAAGATTCAACTACTTCTAGATTCACATACATTTTTTCTGTTTCTGTCTTTTCATTCACCATTTCAATTGTGTGTTCGCAGGTTAAGCACTCTCAGAGACTCTCTGAGCCACCGTTAACACTGTGGGTCATGCTGAGCAACACCGACACTGTTGAGTGTGCACATTGCACGTGCATGGCAGGGCTAGCAGAGACCTGCACCCATGTAGGTGCCCTACTTTTTAAGGTGGAAGCAACAGTGAGGATAAGAGGCACAAAAACTGTTACAGATGAGCCAGCATACTGGATGTT
>NC_051435.1:27815196-27816171 GCF_001649575.2 Kryptolebias marmoratus | reverse complement strand
GTAAATCACATGTGATTCCCATGTGATCACATGGGAATCACATGTGATTTCACCACGAAATGTTCCAAAACCACACATATACATGTGACTTTCACTTGTTATTCACATCATTCACACATAAAAAGTTCTGTGAACCACATGTGACTTTTGCATGTGACCACATGTGATCACATGTGAAAGTCACATGTGAATTTCGTGGGAGTTTTTTGTAAGGGAGGAGCAGGCAGAAGCGATCGAAAAGCACACAAGACTGCAGCAAAAGTGTTCTGCCTGGTATGAATGTCGAGCTGGACGAATTACATCATCCACTATGCATACTGTATTTTCCACCAGTTTGGAAAGGCCAGCACTAACAGTTGTAAAACAACCCAGGCAACACTGTATTTACAGTGCAAACAAAATGGGGTGTGAATTATGAGGGGGATGCACAAAAGGCTTACATTTAAATTAGAGCTTGTCACAAAAATCTAAAAGTTAAATCATGTGGTTTCATTATAAACACCGACTTTCCTGAACTTGGAGCATCTCCTGATGGACTCACAACATGTGACTGCTGTGGGAATGGCTGCCTGGAGATAAAGTGTCCTTACAAATACAGGACATCCTGCATCCAGCAGGCTGTCGATGCAAACGACAAAAACTTTTTCCTTCAGCTGTCTGGCAATGAACTTCACCTGAAGAAACATCATCCATATTATACACAGGTACAAACTGAGATTTTCGTGACAAAGTCAAACCACTGTGACCTTGTTGTGTGCACTGAGAAAGATATGGCTATCGTCCGTGTCTTCCCAGATCAGGAATTCTGGGAACCACATCTACAAAAAGCACAAAGCTTCTTTAAAAATATTTGCCTTCCAGAGCTTGTAGGTAGATATTTCTCAGAGCACACCTGTACTCCAGCTTCCAGGGAGACATAGTTTAACAGTCTTGACAAGAAGCATGTAAATCATGCTGTCAGACTAATATTTGCAC
>NC_051435.1:27791374-27810699 GCF_001649575.2 Kryptolebias marmoratus | reverse complement strand
TTTTTTTTTTTTTTTTTTTTTTTTTTTTATGAAAAATGTTCAGGGGAAAGAAATGTTTGTTTCTTTGGCTTTTTGTTCCTTTTAGGAGACACAGTACAGTTATATATATATATATATATATATATATATATATATATATATATATATATATATATATATATTTATATATATATATATATATATATATAAAACAGAAACAAAAAAAAACTGAAATAGTAATACCCTCAAAAGTTCAAGGAAGCATAATTTTAACAAAACATTTGTGCTGGCCATGACAGTAAAATTGTGACTTTATTGCTTGCTTTGAATGTCAGTTCAGGTGCAAATCCAATGTGCATTTTTAGTAGTAACAATGAGTCTAAATGTTGAATTGTTTTTGTTTTGTTGTTTTTATATTTGTAAACCTTAAACCTAATAAAACTTGATGTTGTTACTAAAGTTGCTAGCCAGTGGTGTATTTCTTTTTGCTAGCAGTTGTACAGTGATGAAAAGAAAAAAACAAAGTTGGGAGGGAATTATGGATTTTACAAAATATAAAGTTTTTAAAATGCTCAAAACATAGTTGTACATGGTATGCGTTTGGGCCAATGAAGTCATATAAGTCAGCATGCCATCCTGCAAATTAGAACTTGTAAATTATCCTTCAGTTCCACCTTCTTAACAGAACACATTGGCCAGGTCATGANACCTGAATGGAAATGTCTGGAGCAAACTTGTAGGTATCTTGGGATGTTGGAGAATGTAATGTCAGGACGCCTTACCGCTGATATCCAGGCCATTCGTCTCTTTTTCGTTATCTCCGATACGTTAGCCCCCTCGCGTTGTTTCCATGCAGGAAAACGGTGAAACGAAAGCCCTTTTTCTATCTTTTTACCTTTGTGGTCGTGTGACCAGACATTGCACCCAATAACACAGCAAGTCCGTACCATTGCTAAATTATTTTTAAGTAACCGAGATTCAAAATATCTGAACCAGTCATTTTGCTGGTTATGTTGTTATGCACACAATGCCTCACAAGATGGCGCTGATATCCCTCCGTCTGCAATAGTGACGTCACGTTCCAAAGCTCTATATCAGAGTCCCAGGTCTGAACAGGGAAGCTCCGAATCAAAGCTCTGCTCCCCCAAGTCAACACAGGTGCTTTTATTAAAGATATTGAAATACTGGACCAGAAGGAGGAGTTAGAGAAAGGCAAGTCAGTCTGGTTCCCAAGGGAAGAAAATTCAACATCAATTCTATAAACAAGTTCATTCTGTGAGAACCCATGGGACTTGGAACAGAAGTCATAACATTATCAGGACTTATAAACAACAGGTGTTACCCTATAGGAAATTCTGCCATTACAGGCTCCAGACATATTTGTTTTTTTGGTCCAATATGGCTCTTTCAACATTTTGGGTTGCCGACCCCTGATCTAGGTCCATTGACCTGAACAGCTGGAAACCAGCCACACAGGCAGAAGCCAATTATCAGGACTTAATTGTTCTCTGTCTTCTATTAAAAGAATTATATTGAATCATAAACGTCCATTGTGTTTTGTGTAAAATTGCATCTTGTAAGGAGCTGACTTGCCTCCTACTTGCATGATGAATGGTTTTGCTTTCTCATTTTCTTTCCCGGTGACATCTGCTTAAGAATGGCCTCTCATAAATAAATTCAGTTTATTTCTATGAATCATAATGTTTGTAAATCTAAATTAATCTGTCTGAAAATGTAACAATACAAAAATCAGATGACATTAACTATTTCTTCTCTAACCACAAAGCTGAACGTTGTTCCTTACCAATGTTTCACCTCTCTCCAGGGATGTGTCACTATGATGCTCTTAAATGTAAAGTCACATTTTAATGTAATCTGTGTTTTTTGGTTAAGAAGAAAGTGCCATCGCCATCTTATATGCACTGATTTGAGTTGGGGTTCTGGTGATAATTCCTAAAAGTCACCAGCAGAGGGAGTGTCTCCCAAGGTGAGTTCTGGGTGTGGCAGCACACTGGTAGCTCAGAGACCAGAGCCTGCCTGCCAACAGACAACATGTCACTTGTCTTCCTTGTTTTTCCTGCAACAATACAGGTTAGTAGCATGGGTATTTTGAATGCAAATCCCACCTAAGGTTATAAGAACTCCTTCTGTGCTAAACATGATCACTTTTATATCTGAAAATACGTTATTGAGTTACCAAAAGAAGGTTAATTGAGTTCAGCAGAGGTGTTGAATTCACCCTTAGTGTGTATTGGCTAAAGATGGCGGACTACGGCATGTTTTATTTAGTTTGAATGATGAGGTAAGCTCCAGAACAACTGTAACTTTTATAAGTTGTAATTTAATTTGTGAATCATACACTGACAAGTATTGCTGAGGTTTAGTTAATAATGAGTTTAACTGTATTTTGGGAGAAACTGTATTAACATGCTTAGTACTGAGAGATGGTTAATATGATGTTCTTATAAGTTGTGTAGTTGATTGTCAAAAGCAACAGGTAAATTACAGCAATGAAGGTGCTGCATTTGTTTTTCAGACTCAAAGCTATACTCTCAGAGTAAAAGAGGTGTTCTGAATTGAAGTGACAGTATACTGTAAACATGGACAAACAAGGACCTTTTTATTTTCTTTGTATGAGAACCAGAAGGAAAAGTTATAATTTGAGAAACTTGTGAAATTAAATCGAGTTATGTAGAATGAGTTAATAAACTGATTTTCTGTTAATAAATGAGACCAGAGCCTGCCTGCCGACAGACCACATCTCATGTGTCTTCCTTGTTATTCCTGCAACAATACAGGTCCCCCGGACGCCTGTAACATCACCACAAAATCAAATCAAAACTCTTGTCTGCTGAGAGTTTTTTCCTCCTGTTAAGGCATGCATCAATGGCCCTGGTCATTTGCTCAGTTTGTTTATGTATGCAACTTTATTATAGACTGCATTTTTATTTTTAACACAATTCTGATAAAAAATGATTTCAGTGAATTTAGGTTAGTTAAAAAAATATTACTTTGTCACCAATTGTGCACCATTTATTCACCTTTTGTCAACCTATATGCTCATGCTTCTATGTATGGAGAAAAAAATAAATAATAATAAATAATTAAAAAAATGGGTAAATAAATTACAAAATGGGTCAAATAGCTAAATAAATGAGTAAAATAAATCAATAAATGAGTAAAAAAAACATTTATTTATTTTTCATTTATCCCTTTATTCATTTTCCCAATTTAACTTTTCCTATTTTTCATTAATCCAATTTTCATTAATCCCTTTATTCATTTTCCCAATTTTACTCTCCATGGCTCTCAATCTCACAAACTTTTGAAGTTGGGTATCTGAGTACTGCTCTAGTGTTTCTTATCATGATCCTTCTTTTGTTTCTGCAGTTTTTCCCTGTGCTTGAGCCATCCTGTTTATTTCAGTGGGATTACAGTGATTGACTAGATTATATTCTGGATTATCTGTGGGGGTTTTTTCAGTGTTTAGGTCAAAACAATCTTATGTAAAATTTGTGGGACAATTCCACATTAGGTGTGAATAATCTGTAGCATGTTATTATTGAGATTTCATTCAAAAAGCTCAGATTTAGGTTTGCCAGTTCAAAGTCATGCATGTTGATGTCAGATTAATTCCAGATTTGGGGCAGACATCGGTTTCATAGTATAACAAAATTTTAAAAAGTTTGAGTTATATCCATTATATTGTTCCAGTGATTTAAATTATTTCCAGTTCCAGAGAAGTGTGGGATTGTCTTTGGTCACTCAGAGCGCAGAGCAGAAAATTGTCACTTAGCTCAGCTGTGTGTATTGGCTGAGAGGAGAGTGCCCCAAAACTTTGCCTTCTATTAAAAAAAGACAAAGAGGTTGCAATTTAAATGTTTTCAGTAGCAACAGCACAGAAAATCCTGGCTTGTCAATCAGAGGAGCAACACTCATCACTCATTGTAGGATAATGTTGTTTTGAAACAAATGTTTCCAACCGGCTACAATTGTTAGCATGTGTATTGTTTAAATAAACAGCCTACTTCAGTCTCAGTAAGTGGCTAATTAACAAACTAAGATCAATTTGTCAGGCTCCCAGTGGTATGTCGTGAAAAAGGGAATAATAGGAAAAGAGCAAAGAGGTAATATCAGTGAATAAAGCATTTCTACTTTAGATCTATAACTAAATTTTCTATAACTAAAAAAAGGCAGGGACGTGCGGTCAGGGGAGGCAGGTGAGGCAGAGCCTCATCTGTCATCATGACAAGAAAAAAAAAAGATAATATAAAATTAATATTAATATTTGTCCACTGATCTTTATGTATGACTATTTTCGAACATTTTTATAGTCAAAATCGCTGAAATCGCTAAAATTTCATATTTCCTGTTCAAATACAAGGATGTGGCAGCAACGAGTCGAGCCTCACCTTTGAATGTGCAATCCATCACAAACTGAATTTGGCCCATGCCTGTTGCCTTATCGCTGCATGTCGCCAATATAATGGTTTATATACCCTCATTTTCCACAGTCTGGCTAATGTCTTGTATATGAAGACATGCCGGAAGACTTTATGGGAGTAATGGATATGCAACCATACCAGTATGAACCTGAACCAACGGCTGGATCTCGGTAATCAGATGAAAACTCTTAAGATTCGGATTCTGATGAGCACAAGGACTGTCATGGCTGACAAAACAACAAGCATAATGACTGAGTTGGGAATGTGGAATGGTGAGAACCGATTACCCCCAGATCATTGTCATGACATCAGTTCACAACAATGCAAATCAACATAAAAACAGCAGGAAAGAGCTAACATTGCTAACTTGAAACAAACCCAATGCTAAGTCGTAAAAAAGATGAGCTCACTTAAGAATAGCATTTATGAACTCTCACATAAGAGTAAAATAATCAACAGCAGTTTCACACTATGACATTTGTTCAATCACACATGGATTGTCTATATTTTACATCAATAAACTGCTCTGAATCACAAACTGATCTTAGGCTGTCAGCCTGTAAGCAGTTCATACCTTATTTTGAAAGCACGTCACTACCCCGCCACCAGGCTAAGCTCCGCTTGTATATTGTAATATACGTAATTTTTTAAACACATTTTTTTTTCACCCGTATCAACTTGACGCGTTGATCACCACGAAAGGGTGCGCGTGCCAACAATGATCAACGTCAATTGCGCTGTCCTCTCCCCTGTGCAAAGGCCCCACGCAGTGTTGCGTCGCGTTGTCGTGCACCTCCCAGTTTTTGTAGCTTGGCGCAGACCGCGTGCGCCACGCTCCATTCAAAATGGACGATTTTGGTGCTCTAGCGTAGCTGGTTCGCCTGTATCAGTATTTATATGATCCTTCTATGAGAGATCGCAAAGATTATCAAACAGCTCACATGGTTTCCCCCAGAAAAGAGGCTAAGCCCGGTGGTAGGTGGCTGATCGCCGGCCGGTCAGCAGGTCAGCGCACTGTGCGCGGAGCCCTGCGCAACTGTAACTGAGCCTTAATGCTGCAAGTGGTGCGGCTTTGTAGTTTACCAAAGTCATACTAAAACATTATGAGGTCTCTCCAGATTATAAGGCGCACTGTCATTTTTTGAGAAAATTAAAGGCCTTTAAGTGTGCCTTATAGTCCGGAAAATATGTTTCATTTGAAAAATAATTATCTTCACTGGTTAGCTTGAACCATCAGTCTGATATGATTTTGATGTAGGAGCTCGTCAGAAATAACATATCCCCGGATTTTTGCAAGTAATTGCAAATTGTGACTACACAGCAGATATGTTATACAATGTTATATTGTAAGAGTGCCCTTTTTATTGTGTGGCTCAGTGAAATATATGGAGTACTAGAAAATGAGAGGTCTTAAGTTCAAGTTAACTTTGTCTGTTCTTGCTTCAGTTAGTCATTACTGTGATGTTAAATGGACATTATTTGTTACAAGTCGCTTATTATGTAGATATATTGGTTTACATTCAGCAGAGACTAGGTGTTGAAGTACAGACTGAGTTAGATTGAATCAACTCAAAGTCTAGGCAGGTTAGACCAATAAGTTATTATGTTAAATAAAATAATTTGTAAATAAAAAAGGTAAAATCATAATTGGTAAAGATTGCATGCATTTGTCAGATTCCCAGGAGTGATGGGAACTACAAATGTTCAAAATTTAGCAAATCTCAGATTTTGTACAGATACTGCTTATCCCTGATTGGTGAGGTTTATCTTAGCTATGTTAAGTGATTATTATCTTTAAAGTGCAATGTAATCATCTTGAAAGTACAGCGAATTACTTTGAGAATATATTACTATGTAGCATGCACAGCTTATATTGTGCACATAAAATTATGGTATTTGTGTATGTTTACTGGGTCCACAAACCAAAAATGCCTAATTGAAATAAAATATTACACTTTTTCTTGACCTTTTCAGATCAATGGCAACCCTTAATGTTTCATTAGATAAAAACCTAACATTAAATGTTACAGTAAAAAATGGTAAATGTAATGTAAATTTTTGACATTCTGTTGATTTTGATTGGGTGTTCTTACCCATTGAAATTGTCCACACTGCCATGATCTTCATACGAGCCTTGGTGTGGGAATTGAAGCGGCTGTGGTGTATCGGGTTTCGTATGGCAATGTATCGATCCAGAGAGATGGCACAGAGATGCATGATGGATGCTGTGGAGAACAGGACGTCCAGGTAGATCCAGATAGGGCAAAGGTCAGAGGGCAGTGGCCATTTGTAATCTGCAGAGAGGGACAGATAAATGAGGGAAAATAAAATACCTGTGGAATCACTGATTATAGTTGTGATATTCTTGGTAAGAGTCATAATAATGATCAAGCAGGGGAAAACATGGACATGTTTTTAATGGTGACCAGTCTGAACTTACAACAACAACTCCCTTGTCAGTCCTAGACATCACACGTTAACAAGTTGGCCCACCATGAACTATTCCTGGAACAGGTATGTCTGTATAACTTAGCACTAGGGGACACAACCCACTTTATTACATTCCTACACTTTTAGATTGTACTTCAGAGAATTTGATCTTTCATGGTTGCTTTCTTGATGTCTATTGATACTACTGGTAGCTCTTCCATATGTGAGAAATAGAAGATACTTCGTGCTTCTGCAGTATTGTCTAGTGAGTTTCTCTGTAACCGTGACCGCGCATCCACGTTTGCATGTTCAGCTGACCTTTTGTATTCAATGTCATAATTGTATGCCATTAGAATAAGAGCCCAACATTGCATCCTCAGGGCTGCCAGTGTTGGGACCGCTGACTTTGGTCCAAAGATGGCCAGCAATGGCTTGTGATCTGTTATGAGCGTGAATTTCCTCCCATACAGATATTTGTGGAATTTCCTGGGTCCAAAAATGATGGCAAGAGCCTCTTTTTCTATTTGGGCATACTTCTGCTCAGCATCAGTTAATGTCCTGGATGCAAATGCCACAGACCTTTGCTCTCCATTTCCCAAAACATGAGAAATGGCTGCACCTACCCCATAAGGCGATGTATCACAGGCTAACTTCAATGGCAGATGTGTGCTATAATGCACCAACACTTTATTTTGCAGCAGTAATCTTTTTGCATTTTTAAATGCTTGTTTGCATTCTGTTTTCCAAATCCATTTTGCATCCTTCCTTAGCAGATTATGTAGAGGCTGAAGGATGGTGAATGAATTTTCCAGCAATCGACTGTAGTGACTTAGAAGACCCAAAAAGGACTTCAGTTCAGTGACATTCGTTGGTTCTGGTGCTCTTGTTATGACTACAACCTTTTCCTCTACGGGATGCAGTCCATTTTTTTTCAATCCAATGTCACAGGTACTCCACACTGCTCTCAAAGAAAACGGCACACTGCTTTCAAAGAAAACGGCACTTTGATAGCTTCACTCTCACATCATGCTTCTCCAGACGTGTGAGAACTTCTTCCAACCTCTGTAAGTGTTACTTCTCAGACAAAGCAGTAATGAGAATATTATCCAAAAAACAGGTCACATGATCCATCATTTGAAGGATCTAATCCATCACAGACTGGAAAAGAGCAGGAGCACTGGAAAGCCCATAGCTGAGGTGATTGTACTTGTACAGACCTTTGTGGGTGTTGATAACCAGATACTTCTCTGACTCTTCATCTAATTGCAGCTGCTGGTAGGGATGAGAAAGGTCAAGTTTACTGAATGATGTTCCTCCAGCCAAAGTAGAAAAAGGTCTTTAGTATTAGGAAGTGGTTATCGCACCTCTTCAATGCACTGATTTATGCTAACATTGTAGTCACCACATACCCTTTGAAATCACCTTCACCTTTTCCAGTGAGTCCAACTCTTTCTCTACAGCTTGCCTTAGTGCATAAGGAACTGGGCGAGCTTTACAGAAAACTGTTGAGGTATTTGGCTTAGAGTGGATTCTGGCTTTAGATCCCTTGATGCAGCCTTGGTAATCTGAAAACACCATCTGACGATGCTGGATCACTTCTCGTACTCCTGGCATTTTTTCTTTCTGCACGAGTACATTGTGTACTGTGAAAATTTGTTTCCAGTTTAACTGTAGCTTCTTTAACCAGTTTCATCCAATCAAGGCTGGCCTGTCTCCCTGAACAATGATCAGTGGTAGAGTAACTTTTTGTATCTCATACTGTACTGGTACTACAATATATCCACGAACAGTGATGTTTTGGTCTGAGTAGGACTTCAGCTTTATCCCATTTTCTGGTTTCATAGTAAACCAGAAACTATTCCTGGAACAGGTATGTCTGTACAACTTAGCACTAGGGGGCACAACCCACTCTATTACATTCCTACCCTTTTAGCTTGTACTTCAACTAAGTAATTATGTGGAAAGAGGCATTCCAATGGCAAATAAAATATCCTACTGCCTTTACCAAGAACTTAACAGATAGAGACATCACTCAATGCTGTATTACCTTAACAGCAACAACAGTAACTCTAAATCAGATTTTACACATTTTCAAAGATTTAATCTCTTTGGAGGGACTCTGCGCCTACCAGGGTATCTGCGTTTCACAGATGGGCTTTGGGTTGCTACAGGCGCTGATACTGGTGGTTCTTCAGTTGTCTGCCCAGATGATTCAGCAGGTACTGGTTGTGATGTTAGATTTCCCGTTGGACTTGGTGTCATCTCTTTAACAATACAGTCCATGAGCGCTTCTGGTTTCACTTCTGGACCCGGTGAAGATATAACTGGAGGTTCCTCCACAGCTTGTCTCCATAGTAACATGTGGTCAACATGTATTTTGCGTGTTCTCTGTCCTTTTATGCGATAAGTAACACTTCCCAGTTTCTTCAGAATTGTTCCATGGGTCCACTTCTCAAGTCCCCCTCTGAAATTTTGAATACATACAGCCTCTCCTTTAGAGAAAACACGTACGCAATAATGTGTTGGTTGAGTTCAGGCTTGAAAAGACTGAAGCGAGTTCAGATCTTACGTTTCAGGAATAACTCTGCTGTTGTACGACCTGTCACAGTGTGGGGTGTGCTGCGATACATGATGAGAAAATTTGCCAATCAATGACTGAGTGGCAATGTGGCCTTCCCATCTTCCAGTACATTTTTCATCAGGGATCATTTCAGGATTTGTACTGACCTCTCTGCTGCTCTGTTTGATGAAGTGATATGCAGGAACAGCAGCATGACGGATTCATTTAACTCCAAGAACTGACGGAATTCTTTTGACACCAGTTGAGGTCTATTGTCTGAAACCAATTCATCTGGCAGTCCATATGAAGAGAATAACCTTCTCAGAATTTCAATGGTATTATGTGATGTGATGGATAACACTGGTAAAACTTCCAACCAGTTTGAATGACTGATTTTTATTATATGTTTTTTATGTCTTAGCTAGTGTTTATTGTTTGGTAAAATAAACTGGAATGTGGTGCAAATATTGTTATAAAAATTCTATCAAGGATCAGGAAAGTGTACTCTTTTTATATAAAACTGAGTTTTAAATTTTTTTTTTTGCATTCTTCCAATCATTTTCTTCTCACTGAAATGCCTACACTGACTATAGTTTTGCTTCTTAAACCTAACCAAATGGTGACTGATATAAGTTTACCATTAGTTGAAAAAACACCAGCAGCAGTGTCATTCAGGTGTCAAACAACATTTTCCTTCCACAGGTCTTGAAACTGGGCCATTTCCTCCTTCCTCCATTTTTACATATACTCTATTGAACAAATATGTCTCCAACATAATAACACTGTTAGCTCACTTTCCACTGGCTTTGCTTTCATTGACTCAATATGTTATTAAATGTACAGGTGTAGAGGACCTACAGGTTAAAACAAGTTTTTTTTAAAGATCCCTGATGCAGCAAAATTACAAACAAACATTAACATAAAATGTTGAGGAAGCACAAGTGTTTTCTTAGAACAATAATACCAAAAAACAAGTGTTAAATTTATTCAAAAATATATATATTTGTATGTAAAAAAATATGAAAAGTAGCTGCTTTTCTGAGATAATAAAAGATAATAATAATAAAAAAAATTCAATATTAATATTCTGTATCTGAGTTCTAGAGGAAGTAAGCAGGACAAAGTGAATAAAAATAACAACAAAAAAAAACACCAAGCTTGCACTATTTGTTCCACATGGGCAGTTCTGCTTTCATTTCAAGCTCGGGTCCTCGACCAGAGGCTTGGGAGCTTGACAGTTCTACGTTCTTCTGCCAATGCAAAAATTTAGTTTGGGGGTCACGGCACCGAGCGCTATAATGACCACTGGTACTACTGAGGTCTTATTTAAGTCATTAAATCATCACTAGATTGTTCACAGACTAGTTGAGATTTTATCCAAGTTTTCTCCTGAACAATTACTGTTTGTGAATTTGGCTCCCCTAGGCTGACCTTGGTCAGCTATCTCAATATGTCCTCGGAATTTATGTAAACAAGATGCTCTGCTCCCTCTGCCTAAGGACATCTGTGGATCTGCTCTGGGCTGGCTGATAAACATTCCATCACATTTCAAAGACAAGGGCCTCTGTGACGGGATTCATGGACTTATCTGCAAACATACACACACACACACACACTTTCCGCTGTTTCTGAGTCATCTCTCTCACAAACCACCCCCCCACCCCCTTCACTATTTTAATTAGTAATTCTTACGTTGGCTGCCTAGTGGGCCTGGGGTACTATTAGAAAGTTTTGTACCATTAGTTTTAGCATTGTCATGTTTTAGCTTATTTAGCCTTCCTGTACATTTAGTTTAGTTCCTGTACATTTAGTTTAGTTTATTTTAGCTCATATTTTAGATATTGTTAGATTGTTAGATTCCTAATTATTGTTTAGTTCAGCTTTAACTTTATCATGATTTTATTTAGGTTATTTTAGCTACTATTTTGACTGTCTTATCTCATGTTTAGATTTTTTGGTTTCATGATTTTACTTAGGTTATCCTATATTTCATTTAGATTATACATGATTGATGTGTTTTTCTTTTTTTGTGTTTCATTATGTACCTGCTGTATTCGATTCTGTTGTTGTTTCTGTTGTAAAGCGCTTTGGATCGCCTTGTTGCTGAAAAGTGCTATATAAATAAATCTCACTTCACTTCACTTCACTACTCTGCTATGAAGCTTAGAGTGGTAAAGAAGCAAGGCAACAGTTGTTATATGTACAGTCTCTCCCATCTCAACTGCTTAAGGTTAGGGCTCCTTCAGAGTGCTCACATGTGTCTTGGTGTCCTCTCTCACTATTCTCCTTCTTGCACATTCACTCAGTGAATACCTTTTATAGGCACTATACACTATACACTAAGAGGTGCAAAACAGGTTAGATTACAAAACAAAAAAAAAAAAATGAAGGGGAGAAAGAAGGTCATTGACTTGTTGACTACTAAATGTTAAGGACACTGGAAACCAGTGCAAAAATTTGGACTTTGAGTAAACTGTTTTTTACATATCCCATGATTTGCTTTATAGAAAAAAATAATCTAAAAAATTGTTTCAAATAGAAAAAAAAAGAATGTATTCCTGTTTTCTTATTGTCTTCTTTGAAAAGCAGATTTCATTCAGGGGGAGTATTTTATATTTAACACTGCACTCAGGTTAGTACAGTAGGACAATTATGATAAGTACCCAGCTTATTATTTTCTGTGATTTTAAGCTGATCTCTGATATGAACAAAAACTAATGACAGGCTGGAAAACATTTGCTGTTGTTCCTGAATGCTGATTGTACTAGCTTTAATGTAAATGCAGCCTGTAATATTAAAAATACATATACACACAAACATACATATTGGGTTATAGTAGTGGTTTTAATAGATGTGTCACTCATTGTTTGGCTTTAAAAGCTAATTACACAATGGCCACGCTGTGTCAAATGGAATGAGTCATACAAATGGAACATAGCTGAAGGTTATGAAACCTACCTAAGACAGCCAACATGTTGCTGGTGAAGCCACCACCAACAGAACAGGTGCATGGTCAAGGACTATACATCTGCATGATTGCACGCACATTTTTGCATCTCTCACACACAGCATACCTTCCTCACTGCCAATGTGCTGCCTCTGTTGCAGCTGCCACTAAATATAGTCATGTAAATTGGTCTAGAAAGCACTCAGCTGCTGAATGAAATATAATACAATCTACTGAATATTAATGTGAGTGGAACAGCTTTTCATAGTCCATACATCAAGGTGAGTTTATTTTTAGAGGCCAATTCTATAAAGGCAGCTCAAACTGCATAACACAGCCTCAAAATGCTGAAAATGATAACAGCAGATGGGACTGAGATAACAACGAGTAAAGGGGAGAGAAAGACTCAGTAATTAGAGAACAAGCAGTAAAATAAAATAACTAGCCTCAACTAATCTAAAAGGGTACAACCACAAAAGTATTCCTGTAAAGTTGCAGTACAAACACATAGCTGAAACTTGTTAGACAAATGTGTGGATGATTTTTTTTTTAATTTTCAACACTACAGATGTAAAAGGAAAGTAAAAAAAATACCACATGAATACTAAGAAATCTATAACTCAAATGTCATGTTGGATGATTTCAGAAAAAAATGTGTGTAATAGACATCCATAACATCATTATGAAACATGTGAGGTTTTAAATCAGTTATAAGATTCTACATTATCACCTGAAAGTAAATATTATCAGAAACTCATCAAAGCCTTATAAAGTGTATAATTAGAATCTTACTACAAAGAGACATGGATGAATCTGTGGATATAGTAAAATAAAAGAAAGAAAGAAAGAAAGAAAGAAAGAAAGAAAGAAAGAAAGAAAGAAAGAAAGAAAGAAAGAAAGAAAGAAAGAAAGAAAGAAAGAAAGAAAGAAAGAAAGAAAGAAAGAAAGAAAGAAAGAAAGAAAGAAAGAAAGAAAGAAAGAAAGAAAGAAAGAAACTGAGTTTTCATCCAAATGTTTTTTTTTCAACAAGTTTTAAGGTTTAAATTAGAGCTTCAAGCCCCATAATAAGAGCTTCAAGCTACATCTAAAGTACTCTAAATATGTTTTTAAATTCTAAAAAAGAGCTGAAATACACACATCACACCACTAGGTGTCTATAAGGTCCATATTAACAACACATCAAAATACAGAAAAGGAACATTCTTAGTTTGGTTGAAGATTCCTCCAAAACAATGATAGCTTATATTTTGTTTGCTTGTTTGTTTTTTAACCATTATTTTTTTTCTCAATTATTAACTTGTTCAGAGTACAATCAAAGTTTAATGGTAGGACAAAGAAAAACAATAAATAAAAATGGTTCTTTTGTTTGAGCTTTGAGGCCACAACGTGATAGTGATAGCATGTGCAGAATGCATTGCTTCAGTATTGTTTTTCAAAATGTATATTTCTCAAATTCAATGTTCCAAAAATGCTTTTTCAAAATTTCTTCTTTGGAAATTGTTTTTTTTTTTAAATTTATTATTACTGTTTTTCTCTATGAAAAGCATTTTTGCCTGTCAATGAGAGGTGAAAAAAACATTTTTGATCTAAATAAGGTCTAGAGTAGTATGAACAGCTAAAGATGGCTAAGAAAGGGGGATATCTTTGCACCCACGTGGTAGAACTGTTTGTAAATCAAGCAAATGTCTCCAACTACAGATCAGTAGAAAAGCTTAGGATAGATTCTTTAAAGGGATTTGGCCCTGCTCACCATGAAGGTTGTTGCATTCCAGATTGTGATGGCCTGTTTGTATGGCCTTTTCTTGCTGCCAGATTCTCTGTAGTTTCCTTAGGGCAACCAGTGAGAGACAAACTGATCTAAGGCTTTTATTATTTTGGGGGAGATGACTCATCGGTGATGCTCAATGTCTCCATGGTCACCGCCAGAATCACCTCCACACCATCATCGTTCCCTCTCTCTGATGTCTTTTCTTTTTCAAAGCTGTGTGTTGCCTCTTTTTGTCAAGCTGTGTGCTTTTCACATTATTCTGCTAATAGTGTTTGTTCACCTCCTTTTCTTCTTTTACACTTGAGTTTCAGTTTAGATTTATTAAAGATTGAAAATATTAAACAATTTACTTGATTTTGTTCTTTGTCTTGTCCTGTATTATATATTTTATTTAGTTTCACACTGGTTTTCAACATTAAAGGAAAGAATTTCTAATTTCTAATTTAAGTATAGCTACTGGAAATATAAAGTGGCAACATTACAAAGGAGGAAAATACTGAAATCAATGGTAGAACCATATTTTCTAATTTTGGCTCACTTTGTGTTTTCCCAAGATGTCTATGGTGTTTTTAGACTGGGTTTACACAGCTCAGTCAAATAAGTTAATATTTTCAAGTCTTATATGAAATGTAAAGGACCATTTCATTTCCAGACATGCTGTTTTATCAAATCTGTTGGCATTTCTAAGATGCACACATGATATTCTTTGGGGTAGCTTCCTAACACACCAGCTGCAGCTTCAATAGATTTAGCTCTAAACTCTACAAATGATTCTACAAATGTCATTCTGATGTATTCAGTCTTAAACAAGAAACCAGGTACTCATAAAGTGGATGAAGGTGGTAGGGTAGAAGATAATCATAAGAGTAGTGGTAAATAAATCCCAAATTCAGGACCACCTTTAGGGTTGAAACTCGTTGAGGGACTTGATTAACTTGACTGCAAAAATCCTCCAGGCAAAAATCTTTGATTCAATGCTTTGTTCATTCCATGTGACTACGTACTGCTCAGTGGTCATTATGTTTAACAGGGACAATAAATTACTGTTGAACAATCTGCTTAGATTATGTGTGATGGAGGAAGACAGAAAAAAGGAAGACAAATGGATGAAGACAGAAAAATAACAAGAAGAAATTGAGAGGAAAAGATAAATGTTTGGGCTTATAACAAACAAAAGAAACGCAAAAATACTCTACAATAAAACCAAATTAAGTTACCAGAATAAATCAACATCAACAATTTTGTTGAGATGGCTCTGGGTGAAATGGAATTTCCCTTAGACAGATTATTATTTTCATTAAGACTTAAAAACAGATGGCACATCCTAAGCCATAAAAATAGTATTTAACTCAATATAAACTTGAGTTAAGACACAACAATTCTGACCAATGCATACAGCAGATGGAACAATCCCAGTACATCCTAACACATAGACTTTCAAGTCGCTTCAAGAGAAAATTAGGTCCAGTTTTACAAAGGCTAGATTGCTGGAGATAGGCACCAGTTCCCCCTGCAACCTGTAATGGAAAATGTGGGTAAAGAAAATGAATGGATTTACAGAGGCTAAGACATTTTATAAGAATAAAATCACACATTTTTGGTCGTTTCTGTTTCCAGCTTAGAAGACTTACATTTTCTCAGGTCTGAGCTCTCATCTGTTTTCAAATGGATTTTAGTGTCAAAAAATGATTCCAGAACAACACAGAAATCGGAAATTGTCCAAGGATAATATTTTGCACAAAGGCCAAACACAAAGTTTCAGGTAATTATACCATTCAGCTCTGCCTGTCAAATACTTTTGAAGATAAAAAATAATTATTTTATTCATTTAAAAAACACCTGTCACAAATATCCTGACACCTCATTCCTAGACAAAGAATGCAAAATCCATTTATAAACAGTTGAAAACCGATGCATACAAGTATCATTTTTATTAACAATTTTTTTCCTCACTGTCTGACATTAAATCAGACTATAGCTTTCCTGTTGAAGGTTAGTTAGGATTATCAAAATCATTTTGATTTGCTAAGTGCCCACATAGTGAGAGAGAATTTTCTTTAGGGAGAATGTATATTTCTTTCTTCAAAGTCACAAGTTTATATATATTAGGATTACTAATCATTTAAACAGTATAGGAAAGTCTATTTAATGATGTCATGGTTTTGGAAGCTTTTGATAGGTTAGTTGACAACATTTGAGTTAACTGGAGGTACACCTGTGGATGCATTTTAAGGTAGACCTCAAACACACTTCTTCTCTGTGTGACATCATGGGAAAATCAAAATAAATCAGCCAGGATATCTGGAAAAGAACTGTTGACCCCCACAACTCTGGTTAATCCTAGGGTACAACTTCCATATGTCTGAATGTGCCATATTTATCTGTTCAAACAATTATATGCAAGTATATACACCATGGGAATGTCCTGAGAATGTCCTGCCATCATACTGCTCAGGAAGGAGACAGGTTCTGTGTTCCCAAGTGACAGGGTTTGTGGGAGTAATCAGACCCAGGAATGCATACTGACAGAAGGAGTTAAAAAAATAAATAAAAAGATTTGTTAAAAACAATCAAACAAACAAAATAATAAACAACAACAACAAAACAATAAAAAAAACAAAGGGGTTGTCTTGGCAGGAAACATATGCAAGACAGCAAAAAACTCAAGGAGGCATGAAGGACAAACCTGAACAGGGCAAAAGGCTCACAATGGCGGATCACTGACTAGATGAAGCCTGAAAGAATACAGTATATGGACTGGGGCTGATGAGAATAGCGGCTGCAGCAGTGACAATACAACAGGGAACAGGTGTAAAAAACAGTGAAGTAACATAACAAAATACAAAGAAGCTACCAAAAAATAAGCAAAAAAACAGATTCTAGATAAATGGGTTTTGGTGTGAAATGTGTAAACGATGGATTAGTGGCCAAGCTTGCCCTTCACAACTGGGACATCTCTACCTTACCAAAACCTTCTCACTCACATACCACACATGCATTCACACACACACATAGATAAAAGTAGTAGTTTCATATGTAGTTTTTAAAGCTCTGTGGCAAGACTTACAAGTACAGTAAATGTAGTAAACTGAGAGCACAACTACACTGTCTGTTGGTGTTATTATACATAAACAGCTCACAACACAATTACACTGACGAAGCACAGGTAAATTTCACATCATGCTTTCATCTGTTATGAGAGCAAAGCAGATCATGTCAAAATGTATGATTTGCAATGTGCATAATAAACCATTAAACTGGTTCAATATAGAAGAATGCTTTGAGAGGATAGTCATGGCATATACTGCATTCAGAAGACAATCCCAGCTACCCTTGGCCCTCTGATGTATGCTTACTGCCAGAATCAGTTCACTGAGGATGAACTTAATGCTACTATCCACAAAGTCCTCACACATCTGGAGGGCAATGACACATATCTCATGAATCTTGTTTGTTGGTTATAGCTCATCATTTAATACAGTTGTCCCACAGAAACTGTGCCTTGACATCACTTGACATCATCACTCTGCAGCTGTCTGTGACAAAGTTCAGTCACAGTTAGAAATTAGACCTTGGGTACAAGAATGATCAGCACTGGATCCCCCAAGGCTGTGTCCTGCTCTACACCCTCTTTACCTATGACTGCGTGCCTCTCAGAACAACACTAGCATCATTAAATTTGCTGACAACGCCACAGTCATTGTAATGCTCACAGGGGATGTGAGTGGAGATGAACTACAGTTAGCCTTGGAGGAACTTTTGGCCTAGTGTCAGAAAAATAATCTCTCCCTGTACACAGATAAAACCAAGAAGATGATTACTGATTTGAGAAGGAAGGAGCAGCATTTTCCCATTCACACTAGAGAGTGAATTTTTAATATTTTGGAAGATCAGGACACATAACACTCAACAACTCTTTAGAAAGAGCGTGCAAAAGACTGTTCTTTTTGAGGAATAAATTTGGCGCACAAATAAAGATCCCCACAAACTACAGAGGTACAGTAGAGTGTCATCACCAGCTCCATCCCAGTGTACCACAGAAACTGCACTGTTCAGGAAAGGAAGGCACTCCAGCGGGTTATAAAATCTGCACAGCTCATTTCTAAAGAAACCTTCTAGAGGAACAAAATTTCTGATGTGTGGTTATTGACCTGACTAACCTACTCATGGCTGTTCTCCTTGATTGTGATTTAGCTGGAGTTTTCTTCCTATTAAAATACCAAGTACTGCTCAGGGAAAGTTTTTTGTTTTTTCTCTTTATAAAACACCCTAAGACTGCTTTTTGTTGTGAATTGGCATGCACTGCATATATATGAACTAATCTGTATTAATTTACATCAAAATATCTACAAGGTGTACTTAAATAAAAGAACAAAATGTGTGACTAAGTATGAAAAAAACCCTTGTTTCACTTTTAGGTTCATTTATATTGT
The DNA here is from genome assembly GCF_001649575.2 of Kryptolebias marmoratus. Classification (NCBI taxonomy): domain Eukaryota; kingdom Metazoa; phylum Chordata; class Actinopteri; order Cyprinodontiformes; family Rivulidae; genus Kryptolebias; species Kryptolebias marmoratus. The sequence goes on along the minus strand of NC_051435.1, from coordinate 27,792,137 downwards.
CTGGTCTGTGCTCAAACTTCATTTTGTTTTCATCTGGTTGATCTGCCATTCTCACTTCCTGGAAGAGAAAACATAATTTTCCCTTGGGGACCGATAGTATCACATTATTACACAGCCTCTGATGGCAATGATCCGGATCTACTGTGAATTATCCCCCACCGAGAGATTTCTTTGCATGCACACATAAAGAGAAAACTACCATACAATCCCTCTAGACTTGTTGAGATGTGACTCTTTGCTCCCACGCCTGTCAGACGTCCTCATGATTCTGCAGTTCTGGTGCAACATGTTCCGGCGTTGTCATCTCTACCTTATTTCTCTGAGAGACACACAGAGTTCAGTGTTTCTCTGGATTGGAAACCTCCAACAGCTTTCGAGGAGTCAAGCCACAGGAGAGAGGCTGAATGTGTGACAGTACATCTCTGTGCCCAACATCAATTATACTATATATATATATATATATATATATATATATATATATATATATATATATATATATATGATTTTAGCCTCTAACCATCTACTAAAAAATGGGACCCACCCTGAATGGTTAACTGAAGGGCGCACAATCCTGATCCAGAAGGATCCCTCATCATGGGAGGACAAGCCCTTACATGGGATGTACCACCGACAAATAACTGAAGTGGCTGATATCAGGAAATCCTACCAATGGCTGGAAAAAGCTGGACTCAAGGACAGCACAGAGGCACTCATCCTGGCCGCCCAGGAACAGGCCCTAAACACCAGAGCAATAGAGGCTCAG
>NC_051435.1:27773620-27790046 GCF_001649575.2 Kryptolebias marmoratus | reverse complement strand
ATATAAAACTTTGCTTATAATGGGCTTAGCAAATCTTTGATAAAGAAATTTGGCTATTCAGTCTGCCCTGGTCCCATTCACAAACCGCTTTTATATATTTGTTTCAGACTAAAAATATTTGAAAATCCATGCAGTGTTCTCATGCAAGGCTCAGACGTTTTGCTGCCGTTGTGCAGAATACAAGTAAAGACCATTAAAAGAAAAATTTGATTTAAAATGTGAGTAAAGAGGAGAAAATAGGTAGAATTTAATCAAGATGAAAAGACAATTTATAATAAAATAGCAAAAACAAATAGAACATACTGACCATGGCATGTTGTATATTTAAAAGTTGTATCTAAAGTCGTATTCAGACCTGACACATTTGGTCCTCTTTAATCGAAGCAGAGTTCGTTTCCAGCGTTGGTCCGGACTTTTTGTGCAGGTGTGAATACAGTCATGCGAACTCCGGTGCGGATCAAACAACCGGACCGAGACCCGCTTTTTGAGGTGGTCTCAGTCTGCTTCCAAACGAACTCTGGTGCGGTTCTCTTCTAGTGTGAATACAGACCGGACTTGTACCGAACTAACTGCGTAAAGCATGCGCCTTTTTGGACTTCACGGACCACCGTTGCTAAGCATCATGGGACAAATAGCATTATTTGCTTCTTCGAGTTGGCGCATGCATTTGTCGGCGCCGTTCCAAAATTAAAAGTAAAACGTCATTAAACCGACGTTGAATGAGCTGCTCTTAAATTTCAAAATGATACTGTAATTGCACCAACAGAACGAATGTGCATATAACAAATACAGCACCCAGGACTTCCATCTTTATTTCCGGGTCTGTGCTCTGTGCTCTAACCGCTGCCCCCGTCTTTCTGTCCAATGGGAGCAATGACCGTCACCCACGTGGCGTCACCCAAAAAAGAACAATGTGAATGCAAACAGCACCAAACGAAAAAAATAAAGTCCACTTTTGGTCACAAGCGGACCAAAGGACTTTCCTGGTGTGAATACACCCTTAGTTAGAGTTACCATTGAACCTAACATACATGTTTTTGAGTGGAACCGAAATGAATTGGAGGCAATCCTGCAACCTTTTTGTTGAGAGGCAACAGCTCTAACAACTGCTCTGCTCTGCCGCCAATTATGCGATTTGCAACAGATTAATTTTATGGAGGTGGTAGCGTAGGGGGTGGTAGTATATGACCATAACCTAATTATTTAAGGTTGTCCCAAAAACAAGAGAAACACTGATCAAAGCATATACATGTTTCCATTTTGCATATTAACTGCATCACCATGTAGCAGTGCAGCCTGATCTCTGCCAGCTTATTTGCATGTTTGCTTCTCTCCTATTCTCTGTTCTCACATATACTGTATCTTGTTTTGGCCAAATGATTTTATTTAAGCACAGCTGCATCTGACAAAGTCTCCACTTGTGAAAACTTAAGACAATGTATGCTCTCTTATTTTAGCTATAAAAATATGTTGCATAATCAAAGAAAAAAGTAGCAGTGACAGAATGGTTCAAGTTTTTGACTAGAAGCACTGCTCAGTTTTTCATGATGTTCAAATTGTGCTAGCCAGAAGTGCCCTGACTGCCATAAGGTTCCAGTATGAGATCCTAAAACCCATTGTGAGACCATATGCTGGTGCAGTGGGCCCTGGGTTCCTTCTTATGCATGACAATGCTAGACCTCATGTAGCTGAAGTGTGTCAGCAGTTTCTGCATGATGAGGGCATTGATGTTATGGACTGGTCTGCCCGTTCCCCAGACCTGAATCCAATTGAGCACATCTGGGACATCATGTTTCAGTCAATCCAACAACACCACGTCACACCACAGACTGTTCAGGAGCTAACTGATGCTCTAATCCAGGTCTGGGAAGAAATCCGTCAGGACTCTATCTGTCGTCTCATCAGGAGCATGCCCAGGTGTTGACAGGAGGTTATACAGGCACATGGAGGCCACGCACTCTACTGAGCTTCATTTAGACTTGTCTTGAGGAATACTCACTGACGTTGAATCAGTGTGTCATGTTGTTTTCCACTTTCATATTGAGTATGAATCCAAATCCAGATTTCCATGGTGTAATAATTTTGATTTACATTGATAATTTTTGTATTATTTTCTTCTCAATCAATTCCACTGTGTTAATAATAAACTTTTTCTATAAGAATATTTAATTAATTGAGATCTAGTATGTGTTATTTTAGTGTTCCCTTTAATTTTGTGAGGAGTGTATTTGGCAGGGACTAAGAGTGCAGCAGACTCATGATTGCTTTCATACTATCCAATCCAGCCAAGTTCTAATAGGACATGGAGAGCATAGTAGGGTCTTACATCCTCTCCAGTATTTTAACTATGGTAACTGCACATTCCTGTAGAAAATATTTTTATACAGCTGTTTTTTTACTACCATGCTTGCTTAACAACTAATGACAATTGTTCAAAGATACTACTGCTGTGTGAAATCTCTGTTTAGATTTCTTTGTCTTGAATCTGTTTTTGATTGAGTCTAATATTTCTCATCTGTTTTTATTGAGGCTTAAGGCTTTAGCTTTTTCAAAATTTATAAATGCACTTTGGATTTGGGAAGGCAGACAAGGATTATAAAGAAATGAACAACATCAAACTGATTTATATCTGTGCCTGCCTCTAGGTAAGTATACCATAGATGTGTATGTTGTTTTCTCCGTAAACAAAGGCTTGGTCAACACAGTCTTTTCTCTGTATTTTGTAGCAAACCTCCTCTATCAAGTGATATGACACAGAGCTTGTTCTGTAAAACCAGAACATGAAGGAGACAGATATTGCAGCCCAGAGATTTGTGATGTAACTATAAAATCTGTCAAGAAACAAAATTACACTGCAGCAGACAAAGAGGGAAAAAAAATATCGGAATTACTTATGACACAGAGACCAAAGGTTACAAATATCTGAAGAGGATCATGAGTCCTAATTAAGAGGAGAGATGTATGTTTTTCACACACTTTAAAAAGCACCAGAAACAGGTAAAACAAAGTGCAAAGGCACTTATGTTTGGGGGAAAAGTGTGCCTGCTTTCAAAAGCAAAGAAAATATATAAATAACAGAAGAAAAGTGAGTGAAAATTTAGAGCGGGGAAATGAGCTCCCATGAGGGCAGAGATACACACAGGAAGTTGATCTGATGAAAAACCAGCTGAGAAAAGACAGAAATAGGGAGCGCATAAGAAGAGAGGAAGGAGGAGAGTTTGTGAAGCAAAGATGAAGACAGATGAATTATACTCAAAAATGAAATCTATATACAATGACTCACCCACATTAACACACACACACAAAGTCTGGATTTCCACATTCTCTAACCAAGCTTAGCTTGTTGCTGCATCTGCCAGATATCAAAAGGCAAGGCTAAGAACAAAATTTCTTACTCACATGTTATCCTTTTGTTGTGTTTGTGGCAACATTGGTGATATATTTTATCCCTGGGTCTTCTGTTCACCTCAAAGGGATATTTTGGCCACTTTAAAATGGTGTTCTGTGTAAAAGTCATTTAAAAATGTATGGCTGTATTACAACAAAATTTCATACTAGTTCATGCAAGTGCTGTTTTAAAGACTTTTACCCTACTGCATTTATTTAAAAATTTGCAAGCACAAATAGCAGCAACAGCAGCAGCCACGAGCTTTAGTACTTCTAGTGAGGCTTGATGTTTTTACAGCTGGAATTTCATATTATTTCTCATGAACTAGCCATAAAATATAAAATTGATGGTAGGGAAAAAGGTTAAATATCAGCATTGTGCTATAAAGTTTTGAAGATTGGAGGTTTTTTTATGAAAGGATCCACCCAGGCCACACTGACGAGCTTTAATGTCTAGCATAAATTAATCCACTTTCAAAGTGGAGTAAAATAATTCCAATCTTCAAAATTTCACATGGTTTGCTGCTATTAATGCCATTATTTGAACTTTTACAATTTAGTCAGTTTTGCATTAGAAAGTTTTTTTAGAAGAAAATTATGAAATTCCTGCCATAATTTATTCAAGGAAGCTGCAGAGAAAGTGTCACCTCTAGCTGCTGCAATTTTTTAAGCTTGCAAATAACCAAATATTTTCATGCAAATAACTGTGTAATGATAATTTGACAGTGGTGTAAAGGTCTATTAATATGACCTGTCACATGAACCACTCTGTTCAGCTGTTTTAAAATGCCAGTAATCCACTTTCATCTTGGCCAGCCATTAGCTCATCAGTCCTGTCAAAATTAAACTTTGTTTCTTCAAATGGTGGTTGTTCAAAGAGCTATTTAAACCTGGTAAAATAATATTTGTTCATAACTTTTACACAGAAAATCATTTCAAAAAGGCCAGAAAATCATTTCAAAAAGGCCAGAAAATCATTTCAAAAAGGCCAGAAAATCCCTTTCATCACAGGCCGAATGTTCAACTCCTAATTGTTTGTCCAATTCTTGAAACCAACTTTAGTCACATATGCATACAAATGTTTTTACAGCTATCCCAGTGAGGACATTGCCTCAAATCTCATTCACTATGAACATTCAAGCCAAAATTTCTCACTAAATCAAAGAGAACATTTGAAAATCTGGCTATTTTGTTCTGCAACTCCTTTTAAGATTTTGGGGTGTTTCATGTTGTAGGAAGTAAAAAGAATCTGGCAAAAAAACACCAACATAAGTCAAACTATCTCACAGGTTATAATTTAACTGCCCAATAGATTCATGGCCTTATGAAATGCATTTTGGACAAGTCATCTAACATTTTTGTAGACAGAATGTTTTCTCTCTGTTTCTGTTCTTTCTCTGTATCTTTCTTTTTTCTGCTTTTCAGGTTTTGTTAAAGAGTAATCAGTTAGTACCAATTCCTGTGCACAGCACAAATGCATTGGAAGAAGAACAAGGATTTTCTGAGCCAATGCACTTTTGGGATCAAATCTAGATTTTTAAAGTGTACTTAAGTTTGTGTATGAAAAACAAATCACCTGTTTTTACTTCCCTTAGTGTGCAGCTTTTCTGGCTGCAATTTCTGCTGTTTATTTTATCATTCGTGACTCCTACTTTTCAGTAGAAGAACTGCAGCAGTGACAATAGAAACAGCAACAAACACTAAAAGTTTGCTTTCTTCCTGTTCATGTGGGTCAACTGATATTCTAGAAAGAAGGGGGTTAACTTGTGTTTCAATAATGCTCACTGCTGAGTTTCTGAATAAGTGTTGAGCACATCTGCTGTTGGCATATTAAAACTACACCAATCTGATTTTTTGTATACTGTTTGTTACTTATGAGTCAGATTTTATGACAGTGTTTCATAATTTTAAATGACCTGTTTGTAAGTGGTCTTTTATTTTATTAGGTAGTTAACAATTAGTCTCAATACCTGATATACAGCAGGATTATTTCCTTGCTTTGTTGTACTTAAGTAAATTTCAACGAGTTGATTCTAACACAATGAATTGCATTACATTGTGATTAGAGGGTAGAGGGTAAATTGTTCCAGAGATAGGCAAACCTAGTTTTCACAGTTCACTATGTGAGCAAAACAAAGTATAAAATATAGAATGGTCGACCTGATGTGCAAAACACAAACTCAAAATTTCAAAACATACAACACTTCTGAAAACACCACCTTTCTTTATACAAACAAGAAACAAATTTACAAATGTCATCATGACATTAAACAAAACATTACAACAGAAAAAACAAATTGAAAAAAGTCTCATGAATCTCTGAACAGATTTAAATGAAACATTAAGATTTTCTTTAAGAAAATAATCATTAGATAACATCTAGAGATTACAGATTTATCTTCAGGAGTCAATCCAATTCAAGATGGCCACCACAGCAAAACAGTCTTAGCAAAAATGGCTTTAATTCAGACAATTTTACAGTGTTTATAAAAGGTATTCACTCCTTGTGTGTTTTACTCTTTTATTGCTGTTATAAATCAGCCAAGGGCAATATAATTTGGCCTTTTTGAAAATAAAAAAATCAAATAACCCTTCTTTAATAACAAAGTAAAATACATTTCTACAGAGTAATAGCAATAAAATGAAAGTTTGTAATGTAAAATAAGTGACTGCAGAAAAATGCACCAACTTTAAAGTGACTGCTGTAAAGCACTTTGAGTTGCCTTGTGCTGAAAAGTGCTATATAAATAAATGTACATACCTACCTACCTACCTGTCCTAATTCAGCATAGAGACAACATTATTGAAAAGCACAAGTCAGAAGATGGATACAAAATTATTTCCAAGGCCCTAAACATCCCAAGGAGTTCTGTTACATTCATCATCATTTATGCATTAATTTATTTCACATTACATGTTTTTATTTATCTGGCACTAATTTGTAGACATTTAATTTCACTTAAACATGAAGAGTTATATATTTGTCAAAAAGGCAAATTTAAACTGTCCATGACTGATCTACAATTGCAAAAAAACATCCAATACTTTTTATAGGTACACATATTAGGCTAAATTTGGTGTGGTAGTAGCTAAGTCAAACCCCCAACCTATACTATGAGCACTAACTGATTGTGTGATATCTGTTCAGAACTTTGCCATGAACAATTGAACTCAGCTGTGTCAGTTTGTTAGCAAAATATCTAATAAACCACAGAACTGTTTTGAATAAAACTTTCAGAAACTAGTCATTGAATGTCAATCTACAACTGATTAACTTTTGAAGTCAACCCAATTGAAGATGTCCATCTCTGCTTATTGACTTTAGCCTACACAAAAAGTACTATAACTCAGGAAATTATTACTATCTGAGAGTCATTTTGAACACACAATCCAAGCTCTAGCAGATCACACAAGATCACGGAGGGTATTACATGAGATTACACACAATGTTATTTTTAAGGTTTAACAAATATGGCTATTATGCTATTTTTTAAGATCTTAGTGTAAAATTCTGTCACTGTGAGTAATATGCAGTCCTTCGAGATATACTAGGCCTATAGGTTGGTTAATCATTCCCTCCACAGAATTGCCACTTTGGTGGAAGGGTTTGAGTACCCCCATGACCATGGAGGTTACGTTATCGGGGTCATTAGCACCTGGTAGGGTCTCGCATGGCAAAGAGACCTCAAGTGAGGGGTCAGACAACAGAAATAGCTCATACATTAAGAAACCTCCGACATAGTGGAAACCAAGGCACTCCTCTGGAGCCAGGCCTGTGGGGGAGCTTACCAGTGAGTGTCTGGTGGTTGAGCCTTGGCTCTTGGGGCTCAGCTGGGCCAAGCCTGAAGAAGAGACAGTTTGCCACCTCCATGTGGGGGCCACAAACTTCAAGGAGGACCATCGAGGTTGGGTGCAAGCTGGATGGCAGGAGAGGGAGGGTCGCTGGCCCTGCTAATTCTTGGCAACATAAACTTGCTCTAGGGACATGGAATGTCACCACACTTGCAGGTAAGGAGCTGGAGCTTGTGTGTGAGGTTGAACAATAGAAACTAGGTATAGTTGGGCTCTCTTCTACGAACAGCTTGGGTTTTGGAACCCAACTCCTGGAGAGGGCCTGGGCTCCTTTCTACTCTAGATTTGCCCAGGGAGAAAGATGTTGGGCAGGTGTGGAGATACTTACAAACCCCCAGCTGGACAGCTCAGTGTTGGAGTTTTCCCTGGTTTGGGTTGCCTCTTTGTGGCTTCAATCTGCAGGAGCGAAGGTTTTCACTGTTGTTTGTGCTTATACTCCAAATAGCAATTCAGATTACCTGGTTTTCTTGGAGTCTCTGGATGGTGTCCTGGATGGAGTGCCATCTGGGGATTCTGTTGTTCAACTGGGTGACCTTAATACCTGTATGGGCAATGACACAGTTATCTGGAAGGGTGTGATTGGGTGGATGGCCACCCTGACCTAAACCCGATATGTTTGTTTGTGTTTTATTATTGGACTTCTGGGCTGCCCATAATGAACACCATGTTTGAGTATAGGATGGTCCATAAGTGTATTTGGTACCAGGACACCTTAAGCGAAAGGTCAATGATTCATTTTGTAATTGTGTCATCAGACCTGAGGCTCTATGTTTTGGACACTTGGGTAAAGAGAGAGGCGAAGCTGTCAACTGATCAACACCTGGTGGTGAGTTGGATCCGGGAGGCTGCTGGACATACCTGGTAAACCCATAGGAGCAGTGAGGGTGAATTGGGAATGTATAGCTGAGCCCCCTGTTCATGAGATCTTCAACTCATACCTCATTTGGCCCTGGGGAGGGCGGGGACATGTTACCAAAATAGGCCACGTTCAAGGCCTCTATTACAGTTGTGGCTTCCAGGAGCTGTGGTCTGAAGGTCATTGGTGCCTGTTCCAGCAACAACCGGACAAGTACATGGTGGCCAGAAGGACGGCAGCTTTTGTGACTGCGGATGAAAAAACTCAGGAAAGGAAGAATATCAGGTAGGCCATGCAGAAGGACTTTCAGTTGGCCTTAAAGGGGTTCTGGCAAACCATATGACAACTCAAAAAGGGAATATCTCAGACTGTGCTTGGTCTGAGTGGGGTACTGCTGACCTGGACTGGGGATATTGTTGAGCTGTGGAAGGAGCACTTTGATGATCTCCTTAACTCTCCCATGGCCTTCAGGTCAAATTGACCCAAAGTTACAAGGGATTTTCTACTTCTCTTTGGCTCTCTCTGTTTTGTGGCAGTATGGGGTGCCTTGGATGCTTTTGAGGGTTATCCGGTCCCTGTATAACCAAAGCAAGAGCTGTTCTCAGCACAAATTCAAGCTTGGTCTTGCTGCTGGTTGGACTCCGCCAGAGCTGTCTCTTTTCCCTGATCCTGTTTGTGGTGTTCATGGACATGATCTCAAGGTACAGTCGTGGAGAGGAGTGTGTCTGGTTTTGAAAGCGCACAGTCTTGTCTCTGCTTTTTGCAAATTATGGGGTTCTGTTGGCGTCTTCAGACCATGACCTTCAGTGTGCACTAGGACAGTTCACAGCCAAGTGTGAAGCAGCTGAGATGAGAATCAGCTCATCTAAGTCTGAGGCTAGTGTTCTCATTGGGGAATGGGTGGAATGCTCCCTTCGAGTCTTGAATGAGTCTCTGCCTAACATGGAGGAGTTCAAGTATCTGGGAGACTTGTTCATGAGTAATGATAGGATGGAGAAGAAGATGGATAGATGGATTGGGGCCTTATCTGCAGTAATAAGGGCATTGTGACAAGGCAAGGCTTGGCAGAATTCAGACTCGCAACACACAGACGAAGTTTTAAGGATTTTATTCTGAGTGGACTATGAGCAGGATCAAAGTCTTGGTTCAGCGCACTCACGTGACTGTCTTGGTTTGGGACCGGAACTGGTAAGTCCTCCTTAGCGTGGTGACTAGGTGCAGACGGGCTTGTCTGAAAGGGGCTGAGGCGAGAGGGGAAGTCCAGGTCCAGGCAGATAGTCGTTACCGGTGGGTCAGAAGTCAGAAGCCAAATCCAAAGAGGGAGAATCCAAAAGGCGAGGTCCAGATAGGCGAAGCGAGGTCGGCAACCAGAGATCAGAGTCCGAAGCAGTATCCAACAAGGGAGAATCCAAAAGGCGAGGTCTAGATAGGCGAAGCGAGGTCGGCAACCATAGATCAGAGTCCGAAGCAGTATCCAATAAGGAGCAGGCGAGAGACGTGGGTCGTGAGACAGGCAAGGGTCGAGATCAGGCAAGGACATGGAAGGAATGCTGGACATCTACAGGCTGTGAGGCTTTCAATAATCTGGCGGTGAGTGTCTGGGAACTGTGAGTATATATGCAGGCTAGAACAGGTGAAGCAGATGAGACTAATGGCATAGGCATGGAAACAGAGGCGTGGCTTGCGACTGGGAGTGGGAAGTTATGTGGCTGTGGCATGACTAGAGGCAAGAGGCATGGCAGGAACAGATGGAGCTGTGACACATTGCCTTGATTGGTTGTGGTGAAGAAAGAGTTGAGTCCAAAGGCAAAACTCTCGATTTACTGGTTCATTGACATTCCAATCCCCACTTATGGTCATGAGGTTTGGATTATGACTGAAAGAATGAGATCCTGGATACAAGCGGCTGAAATGAGATTCATTTGTAGGGTGGCCGGGCTCAGCTTTAGAGATGAAGGTGAGGAGCTATGTCATCCAGGGGTATCAAAAGGAGTCAGTTGAGGTGGTTCAGGCATCTGATTAGGATGCCTCCTTGACGCCTCCCTTTGGAGGTTTGTCAGGCATGTCCCACTGTGAAGAGACCTCGGGGCAGACCCAGAATTTGCCAGAGGGACTATGTATTCTCTTTGGCCTGGAAACACCTTGGGATCCCACAGGAAGAGCTTGAGTGTCACCAGGGAAAGGGACGTATGGGTTTCCCTCCTGGACTTGTTGCCTGTAACCTGGCTTACAGAAAATTTAGGATGAAACTGAACTCTAGGCAATTGTTGGTCAGTGGTTAAAACAGTCATCCTTCAACAAGACAGCTGGAGGTTTGATTCTACAGGTATACCACATGTCGATGTGTCCCTGGACAAGATACTGAACGCATCGCTGCCTCTGATGTGTGCACCATTGGTGAATTAATGTGATCTAAAGCACTGATTAGACTCTAGGGAATGATTTATTCGGGTTAGCTTTATAGAGCTGTAACAGAGTGCTGTATAAATGTGTGTGTGGATGGGTAAAAGGGGGCACAAATTGTGTTGTTAAGTGCTTTGAGTGGGCTGATTGGTAAGAAAGGTGCTATATAAATACAGTCCATTTATCTCTGTTATTATGAAGATGTAATTGGGCTCAATGAGAGCCTCTTTTGTGATACCAAACTTTGACTTTCGACTTAACATAGCCATTACACCCAATAAACTTGCATCATAGGACAACCCTCTGATGTCCATTTACACCACAAGAGCAACTAGTAGTTTGGATAGAAACTATTTTCTGCATCAACTTATTTACATTTGCAAACACTGATAAACAATTCATTCCAGATTTTTTTAGGGGCTGCCTCATGCTTGGTTCATTATTATGATCATTTTGTTTCATTATTGTCACCACACATAAATCAAGGTGTAAGATGCTAACCTGCAAACAAATTACTGTTAATTTCCAGAGAAGCACATCACCCAGCTGAGGGGAAAACATTCTCAACTGGGCAGAAAGAGCTGGTAATTGTGCCACAGTCCTACCAAAATTGTGTTAATAGAGAATAAAAAAAATTATTGGGTTAGTTTTGAAGAGCTCTGTCTCCTGAGGCAGTAAAATAACAAAGCAGGAGGGGAGATGGGAGGGAAGCCAGCGAGCAAACAATTGAGAGGAGACTGTGAGAGATAAGAGAAAGGAGCATCATTACTGTGAGTTTGATGCTGGTAGGAAACTGTATGGAGAATCCTAAAAAAACAATAAGATAATGGCAGTCATAAAAATGAAGAGAAATTAGGATGATTGAAACAAAAGTAGAGCATGTGATGAAGATATCAACAATCCAGAAAACAACATATAGAGTCAAACATGAATCAACTGCAGAAGGCATTTTACCTACAACAAGAATGCTGCAGCAGAGCCAACAGATAAAATCAACTCACAAGATAATTTTGGTGTTTTTCTGTATCACTAGTTTTGTCTGAGGTTTTTTTTCTACTTTTCCACTATTGCCTTCTGTCACAGTCCATCAAAACAAATACCTTTTGATCTTCTTCATCAGAGTCACTTAACCGTGTCAGCTGTTTCCCAATCAGCCTAAGTATATTTATTTTAGACTGTTTCTGGTTTCAAGCTATACAGCAGTTTTAATAGGTCACTAAACTTTATGATCATAATCTTCCTGTGGCTTAAAATCCTTTTTAATAAGATGGAAATCTAAAAGACAATGTGTAGTTATCTTTGGTTGTATATAGTGCAGACTACCTGTTGCTGTCAGCTGTCAATCAGCTGTGCCTGATGACCAAAAAGGGGAATTCCCCTAAACATCTGACATTATTAAAAACAAGCCAGTTAGATGTTTGTGTTTTTCTCTACTGAAACAATGGCTTGTCTACTAGAGGAGCAGCACCCATGTCTCTAAATTAATGCTGTTTGGAAAGAAATGTTTGCAATGAGCTATATGCGTTAGCATGTGTATCAGTGAAAAATGGACCCTACTGCAGGCACATTACCTGTCTAATTAACTATCAATTATAACCTTATCAGGATCCAAAAGTCATTATAAAAAGAGAAAAACAAAAATTATTAAAACGTGAATAAAATTTTTGATTTGATCATATACCTTTGTATAAATCAATGTCCTTTAAAACAGCCTGCTGACACTGATTTTAATGCATTTTTAACACTTGTGAATAAATTAAAAATTCAAAGTTATAAATATCCATCGGTGATGACAACAAAAAATAAACTAGTGTCATGAGTACATGAAATATCTAACACTGATTTTAAACAGTGACTTTTAACACATTCCCTTGTGTTATCTCACTCGCTATCAAATTTTTTTTAAAAAAAGGTAAATGGACTGTACTTATATAGTGCCTTTCTGGTCAACCAGGCTACTCAAAGTGCTTTACAACACAATCTGTGCCCTCAGTTACCCATCCACATACAGCTAAAAAGCTAATAGAAATGAATAGTTATATATAAATATTATAACCATTGTAACCAGGTGGTTTATTAGTTTTTAAAATGGTGTTTATGTAGGGGTGGCTGTAAATTCCCACCCATGTTGAGTCAATGAAGCACTTGCTCCATGCTCACTAGGCTGTTGCAACAAGCTCTGGTTCATAAATGGGACATTGTACTGCTAGTAAAGTAAATGTTTTTGATTAGTCATCTATGGCTGTTGGTGTGCTAGTGCAGCTAACATTTGGAGTCCTTTTGACAGCAGATTGATGTTAGTGCTGTTCTGCATATGGAGGCTGTCATTTGGTCTGATTAAGGTGACTTGTATTTGCTTTTTAGGATGTATGCCAGTTGTTGTTTCCCCCCGCCCCCCACCCCAGCCTCGCTGCTGCAGCTTGTTCTGCAAGTGAGACTGAGTCTCACAGTGGGAATCTCACTTGCTCTTTTGCTGTCTTCTCTACTCTCGTTACTTTGTGTCCCTCAGTCTGTTACGATAATGAGGACGGGGCGTGTGTGCATTTATTTTCATGAAGCTTGACTCAACATTAGCAGTTAGTTTGAATAAATGCTTGCCGCTGCAAAAAGCCTGAGAGCAAATCCCTGCAAGGAAAAAAGGATTAGAATCACTAAGGGCAGAGTCAGACAATGTTTCGTTCACTGAGTGATACATGGAGTTTATTTACAGAAAATGACTCTCTAGTCACATTTGCTCAGGTGTCAACAGTCCCTCCCTGCCCGGACGGCACACACCGCTGTGTCGTTTAGATTTACATCATGAGAGAGTCACAGAACGTGGAAGTTCCACCTCTGCTGAACTCAACTGAACTAAGTTTTTTATTTTCCTCTTTTTTTTTCCCTCCTATTTCTGAACTAAGTAAGGAACAAATCAGTGAATGAAGTGATTTGCTTCAGTTCATTCACTAAAAAGATTTGTTAATTTGAACGATTCGTTCATGAATGACACAACACTAAATTAAGTACAGCTCTGTAGGATTTTGGTTTATGTAATTTGGGATTTATTTTGTTGATACTAATTAGGTTTGTAGTGTTTTTTGTCTTCAGTTCCAAATTACTATGACTAATTTTGGTTAATTTTGGTTGCTGTTTCTTACTGGGTTTTAAAATGAAATAAGTCTACTTTTAATATTGCAAAACAGAAAAATATAAATAAAACACATTTTGTACACTATTTCTGCTTTTGTCATTTGACAGACCCTCCAGGATTTCGCGATGTTGCGATCGCAACTATTAAAGCAAAATCAAGTAAACCCCACGAAATCGCAACTTTGTGCAACTTTGCCCAAAACACCGCAACTTTCCCGCAACTTTAACCAAAATAACTCCAAATAACTCACGAAGAAGAGATGTGACATCACATTCTGTTAACGTCAGAATGCCGGGAGCATGCAGGAGCGGCGACCGAAGCCAAAGTGTGCGCTAATGCTTCACATTTGCCCACAAAAATTTCAACAAAACACCGCAGTGAAGTTAGTTTTAAGTTGGATATTGGATATTCGCGCTCCGCGGAGGTAGAGGCGTCTAGCTCACGGCTGACTTAGCCGTCCCTAAGTGAATCGCCGCGTGAGAGAAGGGGCCGGCAGAGAACGGCTGGCCGACATTAGCGTTCCTGTTTCGTGTCAGCCGAGAGCTAGACGCCGCTAACTCCGTGGAGCGCGAATATCCAATATCCAACTTAAAACTAATTTCACTGCGGTCGCAAACCAGTTTCCTACCCAGCTGCACGAGAGTGGGGGGAAGCTGTTTGCATGTCCTGCAGTGTAATCATGGAACATAAACGCATCGACAAACACTTTGTGTCTGCACAATCCAGAAATGGTCATGAATGTCAGTTTATAAGCTATCAAAGTTCTCAAATAAAGCACCTTTTGATAATGTCAATGTTTGTTGGTAATTATCTTACAAAACTAGTATTTTTGGTTTATATATTAAAAGTTATTGTTTTTTATTGATTTTAGTAAAAAAAAAAAAACTTTTCATGCAACTATTAGGAAAATGCCCCACAAAATCAGGCATTTTAGCCCGCAACAATTCCAAAAAATGCCCGCGAAATCCTGGAGGGACTGATTTGAAGCCAGACCTACCTGGGTACTTTTAATAGGGAGACCCTAGAGACTATCTCACGTTATTCATTTTTTGAGAGGTCTACTAGTTGGCTTTAGGGTCACACCCTCATGTCACACTAAATTTATTTTAAAAATATCTGATATTATTTAGACAAAATTAGAAAAGGACCAGCATTTTTGTTTTTGTTTTTAAGTAGAAGCAATGAGCTCATTTGATTTTTATTTTTCATTCACAGCTACCTGTTTCTTATAAAAAAGAGCCAAGTCCTTTAGCTGAACGTCAGCAATGTGGGGGGAAATGTTTACTATCTGGTTTATACTTTTTTTTGTCCTTCACAAACAACCCATCAAACCAGGATATAAAAGGGGTAAAGGGATTTAATTAAAACGCAGATGAAAAGCATATAATATAGAACCCAGCCAAAAATCAGTCAAGCATCTGCATTTAAAGAATCATTTCCTCAGCTTCACTTACATCTTACCTCAATTACAATGATTCATTTCTTATTTATTGACACATTAAGGCGAACACACTATACAATCTCAAGGATACTTAAATTAAGAAATGGGTAAATGTTTTTTCTTCAGTAAAGGAGCTGGTAATCCTGAAGCAAAGAGAACAGTCAGTAATGTCTTAAAGCCACAAGACACTTTTTTGTGTTAGTTTTATTTGAAAGAGTAACACAACTGTGGTCACCATGAACAAAATTGACCTTTTATAGAATGCATCTTCCTGCCTACCAAACAAATTAACCATGAAATGTTTCCATGTTCCCCAATGCTCTTCTCGTGGATTTTCTAGCATGCACAGAAAAACCACCGTAGATGGTGCCAAACACAGCAGTATGCCTCATGTTGTTTTTGTAACCATATGTTATTTTACTACCCTTTGACCTCCATTGGCTTACAGTGGACACAAGAAACAAATTAAAGTAACAAATTCTCTGCATATGCTACAAGCTGTATAAATTCAAACCTGAAGGCTAAAGCCACCAAACTAGAATGGCAAGGCTCTTCACTATCTATGCCAAATCTATGCACACACATTTGTGCTGCCCTTTTGAGCTGTAATTGTATGATTAATTTTTCTAAATGTATTAGATGTTTATTTTACCTAAGATTACATTTTTATTGGACCTTCTACAATTAACTATTTATTATTTATTCTTATGCATTAAACTATAGTCATATCTCTTTTTAACTAATGCTATTTTACCAAAATCCTCTGTTATTTATTACACATACATGCACACACACACACACACACACACACACACACAGAGTTTAGATGTATTGTTTATTAACTTGCTAGACTAGGAAAAAAAATCAACTATTAAAACTCAGTTTAAAAATGTGAAATATAAATGTAATTGTTCTTGTTATTTAACTGTAGAAAAATGTGATTTAATATTTTGCTGTATCATCCACCTCAAGTTTATATCATTTGCTAAGTTATTAGTTTAAGTTAAAATAACTACACTGGTAACACTTTTTATTTAGGTAAAAGAAGGATTTTCATGGGCACTTATGTACTGACATACAGCATGCACAAGGCATTAATTATGTGGCTTCAACATGTAAACAGTACGATGGCGGTCGGTCAAAATTTTCACCTAGTCTTGTCAGTGGTCATTTTAGTATTTCTCTATATCAATGGCTAAAGCTCCTCTTAGTAAATTTGTTTGAAATTGGCATCCCTAACGCTTCATCCCTTATGCTCCATCTATATTACTTCAGAGATTTATGAAAACAGATTTTTTTTTTTTTTTTCTGCTTGGCCTTCAGAGGAGTCGGACGCTTCTGCTCTTTCTCCCGAACC
>NC_051435.1:27746961-27772826 GCF_001649575.2 Kryptolebias marmoratus | reverse complement strand
GGATGGACCAGCCGAAGGCCAAGGGGACGGTGACAGAGAACTGAACTCTGATGAACTGAGCTTGGATGATAACAGCTGGTTTTGGACTTTGAAGGCCTCGGATTGGTTCCAGCTCGGAGTATGATCCCTGTAATATCACCGGCTCCGCTGCATCCTACCCCAGCACCATGTGTTTTTTACCCAAGCCCCCCACCCTCCTGCCTACTTGCACTGAGCGAGCAGTTTTTTTAAGCGTATGCTCCTGTGTTTCTGAGTAAACATAGGGTCAAAGTTCTTTTTTTTAGCTCATCCTTCCTATTGTGTCTTTCTCTTCCAAACTGCAAAAGGTAGCGCGAGTGTCTTGCGAATGACCTGAACTCCTGTTCAACCCATGTCTGTAACGTATGTCCTTCTCCTGAACAGAGTGTTCTTAACTGTAATTTCGTTCTGCACTGCATTTCTGATGTTGTGTGTGAATGACAATAAAGCTGATTCATTCATTCATTCATTTTCTGCTGCGCTTGCACCTATTGTTCGCACATAAAAATGTCTGGGTAAAAATAAAGAATAAAAGAAAGAATAATAATAAAAAAAACTGCCTTTGGATTAGTCTAGACTGGAAATACAGGGCTTTTCTAAAACAAAGACATAGCTGCCTATTTTTCACACATGCCCCTGTCAACAATTTACACATATATATATATATATATATATATATATATATATTTTCACAATGCAACATGACCTGAGTATCGTGTCATACTAGCAGCATGTTTCAGTGTGACAGAGAACAGCAAGCAGATTCTATCCGTGAGATGTAAACATGTTCTGAGTACTAATCTGAAACTCACATGCTAACTGAGAGGGACAGACTGAAAAAAATTTGTGCAATGGCCAAATGCTTAAAGGCAGCAGAACAGTGTTGAGTATTGATGCAATGTCTTTTTTGATAGGAAAACCTTGAAAAGTGAATCCCACTTTCAAACTTTTTTCTTTTGATGTAATATTTTAAAAAGAATCCTTACAAATACCAAGAAATAACTATCTTACCTCATTATTGGTGTATTCACAAGAAAGCTGTTCATTGTTTGTTTCTGAAAATTTCACACACTTTGTAATTGTATTTTGTGTCATTTTTACAAACTAAGGCAGTGGAAAGAATAGGATATACCCACATATACCAAAGGAATTTTGACAGAACAAGTGGTAGTGACTTTCATGCTCACTAATCCTCTGCCCTCCTACTTTCTTAGGGTGATGAACTTAGGTGAAACCCTCTGTGCATCGTGAGGAGCTCTTGTGTCTTGGGTTTGTGTCATCATGGTTACCATTTTTCTCAAGGAATATAAGGTATTTGTAGCTGTCCTGAAAATCCTATAGAGTTCTCAGTGAAGGATTTTTAGTCCTGTTGATGTTGTACAGTTTCAAGTACACTAGTATCCATGTCTGGGCATCAAGTCATAGGCCTTCCTGTAATCCAGGCCATGCACAGGTTTGTGTGTGTGGTCTTATAGTCTCGAACTATGGTTCTGTCGACCAGTAGCTGATAAAAAATGGGCTACTGGAACAACACATTCATGGACAAGGGCAGAGAGCTCAATACTGTTGTAATCCTACTATATATATATACATATATATATATATATATATATATATATATATATATATATATATATATATATATATATATACTCTGGAGCCAGGCCTGGAGGTGGGGCATGACGAGCAACTGGTGGCTGGGCTTTCACCCATGGAGGCTGGCCGGGCACAGCCCGAAGAGGAGACGTGTGTCCCCCTTTACATGGGCTCACCACCTGTGGGAGGGGGCAAAGGGGTAGAGTGCAATGTGGAACAGGTAGTAGCCGAAGGCGGGGACCTTGGCAATTTGATCCTTGGCTACAGAAGCTGGCTCTCAGGACATGGAATGTCACCTCTCTGGTGGGGAAGGACCCTAAGCTGGTGAATGAGAGGGTAGCCTCCCTCCGCCTATGTGTGGGGCAATGGTTTCTAACTGTTGTTTGTGTTTATGCATCTAACAGCACTTCAGACTACCCTCCCTTTTTAGAGTCCTTAGTGGGGGTGCTAGAGAGCGCTCCTCATGAGGACTCCCTTGCTCTACTGGGGGACTTCAACGCTCATGTGGGCAATGACAGTGAGACCTGAAGAGGTGTGGTTGGGAGGAACAGCGCCCTGATCTGAACCAGAGTGGTGTTTTGTTATTGGACTTCTGTGCTTATCATGGATTGTGCTCATGGCACCTGGACACCCTAGGCTGTAGTTCAATGATTGACTTTGTTGTCATTTCATCTGATCTGCGGCCATATGTCTTGGACACTCGGGTGAAGAGAGGGACGGAGCTGTCAACTAACCACTACCTGGTGGTGAGCTGGCTACGATGGTGGGGGAGGATGCCAGTCAGACCTGGTAGGCCCAAACGTATTGTGAGGGTCTGCTGGGAATGTCTGCCGGTGTCCCCTGTGACATGGAGCTTCAACTCCCACCTCTGGTAGAGTTTTGAACCCTTCCCAGGGGAGATTGAGTCCGAGTGGGCCATGTTCCATTCTTTTATTGTCATGGTGGCTGACCGGAACTTTGGCCATAAGGTTGTTGGTGCCTGTCACGGTGGCAACCTTTGAACTCGCTTATGGACACCAGCGGTAAGGGATGCTGTCAGGCTAAAGAATGAGTCCTAATGAGTACCAGAAGTCCAAGCAAAATGCGGCTCAGATGGTCGCTGAGCCAAAAACTCAGACGTGGGTGGAGTTCGGAGAGGCCATGGAGAACAACTTCCGTACGGCTTCAAGGCAATTCTGGTCCACCATTCGGCGTCTCAACGGGGGGAAGCGGTGGACCATCAACACTATTTATGGTGGGGATGGTGTGCTGCTGACTTCAACTCGGGATGTCATGGGTTGGTGGGCAGAATACTTCAGTGACCTCCTCAATCCCACCAGCATCTCTGGTGCTAAGGTTGTTGGTCATGATGTTGTGGAGCCGTCTTGGTTGACACAACTCTGCGTGGAGATCGGAGGAAGTCCACCTGGATTGGCAAACCAGAGTGGTGGTTCCCCTATTTAAAAAGGGGGACCGCAGAGTGTGTTCCAACTACAGAGGGATCACACTCCTAAGCCTCCCTGCTAAGGTCTATTCAGGGGTTCTGAAGAGACGGGGTCCATCAGATAATCGAATCTCTGATTCAGGAAGAGCAGTGTGGTTTTTTCCTGCTTGTGGAACACTGGACAAGCTCTACACCCTCAGCAGGGTACTGGAGGGTGCATGGGAGTTTGCCCAACCATTGTACATGTTTTTCGTGGACTTGGAGAAGGCATTCGACTGTGTCCCTTAGGAAGTCCTGTGGGGGGTACTTCGGGAGTACGGGATACCAGGCCCTTTCATACGGGCTGTTAGGTCCCTGTACAACTGGTGCCAGAGCTTGGTCCGCATTGCCGGCAGTAAGTCGGGCTCGTTTCCGGTGAGAGTTAGACTCTGCCAAGGTTGCCCTTTGTCACCAATTCTGTTCATAATTTTTATGGACAGAATTTCTAGGCACAGCCAAGGTATTGAGGGGATCTGTTTTGGTGGCCTTAGGATTGCATCTCTGTTTTTTGCAGATGATCTGGTCCTATTTTCTTCATCAAGTCGTGATCTCAAGCTTTCGCTGGATTCATTTGCAGCAGAGTGTGAGGATCTTCTGGTCTTGAGCCAGAAAAGGGTAGAGTGCCTTCTCCAGGTTGAGGAAGAGGTCCTGCCCCAAGTGGAGGAGTTTAAGTAAATTGGGGTCTTGCTAACGAATGGGGGAAAAATGGAGCGGGAGATCGATAGGTGGATTGGTGCTTCATCTGCAGTGATGCGGGCGCTGTACCGATCTGTCATGGTGAAAAGAGAGCTGAGCCAAAAGGCAAAGCTCTCAATTTACCAGTCGATTTACGTTCCTACTCTCATCTAAAGTCATGAGCTTTGAGTAGTGATCGAAAGAATGAGATCGTGGATACAAGTGGCTGAAATGAGTTTTCTCCGCAGGGCGTCTGGGCTCTCCCTTAAAGATAGGGTGAAAAGCTCTGTCATCCGGGGCTCAGAGTACTGGAGCTGGAACACAAAAGACTTCACTCTAAGTTATTTAACAGGGAACATACTCATGTTGGTTAATTTATTGGTTTTTAAGCTGGGAAAAGTGCCTAAATTTTGGATTAAGTGCCTAATTCTTGAAACTGTAATTGCATTTCTTATATAATAAATTGCTATTGGTTTTGCTTTTAGGATTGGTAGAGAAAAAAAAAAAAACATTTAGACTTTTTTCTGTAATGAAGATGACTCATAAAGCTTCCCTGGCTTTTCAAATCTGTGTGTGGAAATGCATCAAAGTCTTGTTGGATTTGTTTTGGATTTGCATGCATTTGATAAATCATTATCTATCTTTTCATCCATTTCTGTATCTGCTTAATCCTGTGCAGTGCTGTGAGGGACTGGTTCCCATTTTTGGTAGTCAGCAGGTGAGTCTTGGGGTACATCCTGGAAAGATTACCAGCTCATCACAAAGCCAACACCAGACAGACACCCATGCACACTCACACCTAAAGTTAATTTAGAATCATCAATTACCTAACATGCATGTTTTTGACTGAAGAAAGAAACTTGTGTACCCTGAGAAACCTACACATGCAAACTTCACACAGAAAAGCCCCAGTTGAGATTCAAACCCAGGATCTTCTTGCTTTGAAACAACAATGCTAATAATCACTGCTCCCCTGAACTGCCTGTATATCAACATATGTATTTAAAATGCTTAAGAAACTGATAGACTTTTTTTCTTCAAATACTAATGTTGTTCTATAGCCCACTTGTCCATTAAAAAAAATGGAGTTCATGCCTACATATGCATCTCAAGAGGTTTAGTTTAACCATTTTAGTATAAAAGCTTTAAAAAAAAGTAAAAAAGGATGTGTATGAGGAGTTTTATCAAAGAGTTGGATCATGAAATGTTTCATTTGTCCAGGTTCACAGTGTTGCCAATGTAGTAATTCTTTCACTATATTTAGCAACTATTCAGAGTCCTTTAGATGTTTTTTCAAAATGTGACTAGCAACCTAACTAGCAACATTTTCTGGTGTTAATGGAGATTTTGGAGACTCAGATATGAAGCCATAGTGGATGCTGCCGTGAGCCCCTTCCCCATCTCAAAGCACTCACAGGCAGCACAATCATCGAGCAGCATCCCGCCCAGCTGCAATCAGCACTGAAATAAATCACTGCAAGAACAAGGGTTGGAATTGTGCCATTTAAAAAATCAAACAAAAAAACAGGAATCAACAGAGGAAAGTTGATTTGTAGTTCTAAACATATTTAGGATGTTCTTTTACCCACAACATTATTCATTTCTCCTTATGTACATGGGCAATTATGCAAATTAGGTGATAATGTCATTTAGCAAATTATAGCCATTTTAAGATAGACCATAGCTAATTTTCTTACTGATGAATTATCACCACTGGTCCTGCACTTTGATTGGTTGAAATACAGATGGCTACTAAGAACCAATGGTTTTACAGATACTGAAATGTATCTGTAAAACAAACAACATTTTTTCAAAAGATACTGACTCTAAATTTGGTGCTAAACTGAGTTCAGTCTGCTGAGTGGATACCTGTTCATGTATTCTGGTCATATTAATCTAGACCAAGACTCTGAGGAAAAACCAGAAGGGATCATAGTTCCCATCTGGACTCAGAACCCCATAAGGAGGAGGTAATGTGTCCTATTGTGACCTCACACCCAAACTGTTTGGATGGATAAACTTTAAGACATGTTTTTGTGACAGAGGTGGGAAAGAAAGTGAATGATATGGCAGCTGTAATCAAGAGTCATTAGACTGCATCCACATACTTGATAGGTCTCAAAGATAAAGTGTGTGCACTGAGTTTAGCCTTGTGAGATTTTTCATTTTATAAATGTTATTCTTTCTGATCAGATTTCAGTTTTAATAATGAAACAAGATGAACTCTCAGAAAATTAATTTTAAATTAGATTAAACTCTTTGTTTTTAGTGATGGTGTTTTAGCTTATACATGTTGTGAGGGTTTGGGTTTTTCTTTGTCTTTCTTGGTTTTTGTTATCTTGTTTTCCTTTTTGTACTGTCACTGTGTCCAGTGTTTTTCCATTCATCCTCAGTCTACACTCGGTTTTCTGCCACGCCCACCTCCACCTGTCAGTAATAAGTTTCACGCACCTGTGCCCACTTACCTATCATCCTCTGTGTTTAAAAAGCCCAGTCTTCTCCTTCACTCTCCGCTGGTTCATTGCTTTTGGTTCATGCTTGTTATCCTTCGTCCATGTTTTATCTCTCCATGCTTCCCTTGTTTATGTTTGTACTTATGCCCCTTTCACACTCTACTCGGCTCGCTTTGCGAGCGTTCACATCTGCATTTTTTCGCCGTCGGTCCCTGCTTCGGAGTTGGGCCAGCCGGGCCAGCCCTGCTTTGTGGGCGGCGCAAGCTTAGCTCCTGTTCACTTATTGGTCGTGGGTGTGACCAGATGCAAGCATAAAGCGCAAACGGTAGGAATATAAAAAACAGCGTTAGCTTACCCTGCAAAGTTTATGCAGTCTGTCCCCCAGCTGAAGGCGCTGTAAAGCCTGAAATCGCGGGGGATAACAGCTGTCCTACTCCGCGCAACAATCACGGCATCCAGAGCATTTCTTCCACTGCGCCTCTCTTCCTGAAGTCTCAGGAGAATCCCCATAAGTTTAAAAAACAGCAACAACACGGCCAACGTTGTCCATAGCGCTTCGTTGTTTACACAACTTGTGCTAAGTTTCAGTAGTGCACCCCACAGCGCCGCGGCCCCGGCCCCCCACCACACGAGGAGGCATTCCTCTGCTACTGACCAGACTGGCCGGTGTGAACGCGTTGCATTCTTTATCGAGCCGAGCCGAGTAGAGTGGAGTAGAGCCGGACTTCTGAATTAGGGTCCGTGTAAAAGAGGCATAAGTCTTAGTTTTTTGCTGCCACGTCAGCCTCTTTGTTTTTGTTTATCTTTTATTTTAAAATAAATTAATTTTATCCCCGCTACAAAATAAGTGCACTCTGGGTTCGCCTCCTTCCCCATCCCCCCACCTGACAGAATGAACCAGCCACTCTTGAAAAAGTGGAGCTCTTGGCCGAGTTTCAGCAGGAGCACCTGCTTGCATTCCTGGATGGACCCTGCCATTCGACAACCGACTCCTCTGCGTCCCGCGGCTGCCCTCGACGTAAGAGGGCATCGGCTGTGACTGCCTCCAAGTCCTCAGTGCTTCCGGTGTTCGTCCTGGGCGCCAACACAATTTCTCCAGTGGGTCGGACCGATGCTGCCACAGCTTCTCTTGTGGATCAGCCGGATGCCACCACAGCTTCTCAGGTGGGTCGGCCGGACACCGCCACAGCTTTTCCGTTGGGCCGGACCGATGCTGCCACAGCCTCTCCAGTGGGTCAGCAGCCCGCTGCCACCACTGCTTGTCCGGCGGGTCGGGCCGAGTCCTCGCGGCTACTTCCATGTCTCCAAAAGAACTCCAGGCCATCTCTGCACAGATCATGAGACTCCAATCCTCAGCTCGCAATTACTTGGATCGTGTTCACCAAAAAACCGCACTAACACTCATGGACAAGATAATCTGTTCCACACCCAGACTTCTTTGCATCCCCAAATTCTGCCAAATTCTCTCCCACGTTAGAATCACCCTATCTGGTCTAGAGAAAACTATTGAGCTAATGTCAAAACTGTCTGAAGCTCCCCCTGCTTCTCCAGAACTAGCCAGACCCCTTTCAGCTCCGTCTCCAGCGCCGCCAGCAGAGCCTTCAGTCCCTCCAGTGCCACCTGCAGAGCCTTCAGTCCCTCCAGAGCCGCCTGCAGAGCCTTCAGTCCCTCCAACGTCGCCTGCAGCACTGTCCAAATCTGCCAAGTCTGCCTCAGAGGTCGACGATCCTTGCCAGTCCGCTCCACCTTCCAGCGCCTCAGTGGGGGTCAGGGACGACAATGCTCCACTGTCCAGCATCTCAGTGGGGGTCACAGATGACTACGCTTCACCTTCCAGCCTCTCCGTGGGGGTCGGCGGCGACGCCCCACCACCAGCCAGGGGATCCACGCACCAGCTACTGGTTGACAGAACTGTACTTCGAGACTGTAAGACCACACACACAAACCTGTGCACTGCCTGGATTGACTATAGATCTGCCTATGACTTGATGCCCACACATGTATACTGGAGTGATTGAAAATGTACAACATTAACAGGACACTAAGAGCCATCATTGACAACTCAATGGGAATGTGGAAGACAAGTCTAGAGGTCAATTCAAAGCTAATAGCACAAGTCAGCATCAAATATGGCATATACCAATGTGATGCTTTGTCCTCACTCCTGTTCGGCATGGGCCTGAACCCCCTCAGCCAAATGATTGCAAAGAGTGGCTATGGATACCGGTTTTGAAGTCGTCAGTCATCAGTCACAGTCATCAGTCAAATCCTCTACATGGATGACATCAAGCTGTATGCCAAAAGTGAGCAAGACATCGACTCACTGATCTACCTCACCAGGATATATAGCAAGGACATTGGTATGTCATTCGGACTTGATAAGTGCAGCTAAAAGGTGTCCAAGAGAGACAAGGTGATCACAACTGAAGGGGTTGAACTACCTGAAGGCAACACTGCAGATGTCCAGATAGAGCCATTTGTACACACCATGGGGGCCTTAGGCAAGAGGGACAACTGAGTCCCTATATACACTAATTCCCACTTTCAACTAAGGACATATTAACCAGAGTAATGCAAAAGAATTATGGTATAAACAGCTATTAATAATTATTATTATGCAATTTGTGTAATTTCCAGCACTATATTTAAAGAAATCTAAATATAAACAAATATGTTGTGATTATCAAACTTTTCTAATCATTTACCACTTCAGAAAATAACTGTTCAAGAAATAATTTATTGAAAACAATTTAAACAGGACTATATTACATCTAAACAATTAAGAACCAAAAAATGAGGTCTAAAACAAACCTAAACAATAATATTCAACAACTGTGAACAACCTTGATTTTTGTCAAACATAAATTTCTTCTTTAGCTTTAGCTTGGACAAATGAAGCTACCAGATCTTCCATGTCTAAAGACCTGCAATTATTCCGTTGAAATCAGTGCCAGTCCTCTTACCCTCTCTTGTGACATGGATGATCTCAAATATGATTATATCAGTTTCAAAGCCGAGAAGCTCCTTTCTCCAGATGCAACAGTGACTGGAAGTATAAGGAGGAGACACAGTGATGTGCTGTGATTACAGTATAAATCTAAAAGCTGCTTACTGTAAATGTAATTTAGCATGTCTTGTGGACAGGAGGAAACATGGTCAGGAAAGGTGTGAATGGCTGAACTGACCTCCAAAACAAAGTCTTCTAACATTAGGTGTCACTGTTACATTGTTTTTAACAAGTTTAGCACACAAGCTAACATTAAATTCAGGCTTTTATCAAGTCATGGTGCTAAGGCAGACAGTTGGGAGTAGTTGACTTATCAGTGTCTCATTTTCATTTTTTATTTTATTCCTTCTTTCGTTGTCTTTTTTATGTTCGCCACTAGCTTCTATGTCACTGTCTGCTTTTTTTTGACAGCCAATGCACTGTCAAGAGGGCCCTTTCATTTTAGGGAGTAGCACAAGTATGACAGTCATTTCAGTGCACCCATTGTTTCATATTGTTGTTGCATTTAGCCACTTCAGTATTGCCATGGAGGAATCTCTCTAGAAAAGGGTGTCTTCAAATGAAATTGTGAGGCTGTGTAATGTTCTTTACTCGTTTGTTTTCAGTAGTTTCACTGTAACATTGTCCACTATCACAGTTATTATTAACACATGTACCATCCTCGGGGGCCCCATCAGCTCTGAGCCATAGACAATTGCCTAGCTTGCCTACCGTATCACGATGGCTTTGTGTCCAGGACAGCTATAAATACCTTGGAATCCCGCATACAAACGGCAACCAGGATGAGACCGCAAGGAAGTTGGCCACAACCAAATACTTACAGAGAGTAAGGCAGGTCCTGAAGGGCCAGCTGAATGGTAAGAAAAAAGTCCAAGCCATCAACACATATGTGGTGTCAGTCATCAGATTCCCTGCTGGTATATTACCCTGGCCAAAGGAGGAGATAAAAACCACTGACATCAAGATTTGAAAGCTCCTAACAATGCATGAAGGCTTTCACCCCAAGTCCAGCACCCTGAGACTGTACACTAAGAGAAAGGAGAGAGGCAGAGGACTAGTGAGCATCAGATCATGTATACAGGATGAAACAAGCAAGATCCTAGAGTACATCTGGAAGAAAGGCCCAATGATGATCTGCTAAGTGAATATCTCAGGCAGCAGAAACCAAATTTAGAAGAGGAGAAAAGCCCCTGCACAGCATTCTGGCAGATTGAGGAAGTGGCTGATATCAACAAATCCTACCATTTGCTAGAAAGGATTGGACTGAAGGAAAGCACAGAGGCACTAATCATGGCAGCACAAGAGCAGGCCCTCAGCACCAGAGCAATAGAGGCCGGGGTCTATTATACCAGGCAGGACCCAAGATGTGTGTTAAAATGTCCCTGAGACAGTCCAGCACATAATAGTGAAATGTAAAATGCAGGTAAGCAAAGCGTAATTGGAACGCCATAACCAATTGGCTGGAGTACAACAGAACATTTGTACTGAGTATGGACTGGAAGTCCTACAGTCAAAGTGGGAAACTACACCAAGAGTGGTGGAGAATGGCAGAGCTAAGATACAATGGGACTTCCAGATCCAGACTGACACACAGGAGATGGCTAACCAACCGGACATTGTGATGATCAACAAGATACATAAGAAAGCAGTGGTAGTGAATGTAGCAATCCTAAGCAAGTGTAACATCAGTAAGAAGGAGCACGACTTGAGAAATACTAAGGACTGTAAGAGGAAATAGAGAAGTTGTGGAAAGGCAAGACCTCAGTGGTACCAGTAGTCATCGGAGCACTAGGTGCTGGAAGAGTGGCTAAAACATATCCCAGGAACAATCTCAGAGATCTCTGTCCAGAAGAGCACAGAACCCTCAAGCTCCCAGGCCTCTGGTAGAGGACCCGAGCTTGAAATGAAAACTGGAACAACTTTTTTTTTACTAATACATACATATATATATATATATATATATATATATATATATATATATATATATATATATATATATATATATACATACACTGAAATGTAGGAAACTTGCCTTTGATGACACAAGCATTTTAAACAAGTACTTAAATATTCTTAATAGAAAACCATAACTGGCAGAAGAAACAGAAATAAGAGAAATAAAATCCCTCAGCCCCCCAGCACAGATTCAAATACAGAGGTCACTGGCACTTCAAACAGAAGCAACGAACAAACAGGCAGCATGTATAGTGCTAAAAGACTTCACTTATCCTGAAAGTAATATAGATAGTTCATATTATTTAGTGGTCTTCAACTTCATACATCCTTGAAAATATGTATTGTTATTTTAACACCAATTAGGAGTGAAAAAAAACAACAAAACAAGATACTGAATTTAACCAAAGATAATATGTTGTAATCAGAATCAGAATACTTTAATGATCCCTGGGGGGAAATTGCAATTATTACAGCTGCAGTCATTCAAGTAGGCATTAGAGTTGAAATGTAAAGAAAGGAAGAAATATTCTAAAGAATTAAAAAGAAATGAAATAGAAATAGCAATGGTGTAATAGGTCCACATGTTTCGGGCAGAGTTATAGAGTTTGATGGCTACTGGTAGGAACGACCTCCTGTGGCACTCAGTGGTGCATTTAGGTGCAATGAGTCTGGTACTGAATGTGCTTCTGGGAGTCCTAACAGTGTCGTAGACAGCGTGATAACTGTTGTCCATGATTCCCTGCAGTTTTGCCAGCATCCTCCTCTCAGACACTGCAGTCAGAGAGTCCAGCTCTACTCCCACAACATCTCCTGCTTTCTGGATCAGCTTGTTGAGTCTGTTGGCGTCTGCACCCCTCAGTCTGCTGCCCCAGCATGCAACAGCATAGAGGATGGCACTCGCCACCACAGACTCATAGAAGATCCTGAGCATCGTCCGGGAGATATTGAAGGACCTCAGATGTATCCGAAAGTACAGACGACTTTGGCCCTTTCTGTAGATGGCGTCAGTGTTTTTGACCCAGTCCAGTTTGTAGTCGATATGTACCCCCAGATATTTATAGTCTTCCACTATGCTCATGCTGACCCCTCCGATGGACACAGGGGTCACTGGTGCCTTGTTCCTCCTCAGGTCCACCACCAGCTCCTTAGTCTTTGTCACATTGAGCTGTAGGTGGTTCTGCTCGCACCAGGAGACAAAGTACTTCACGGTCGCTCTGTACTCGTCCTCGTCTCCGCCGCTGATGCATCCAACTACTGCTGAGTCGTCGGAAAACTTCTGAAGATGGCAGGACTCTGTGCAGTAGTTGAAGTCTGTGGTGTACAGTGTGAATAGGAATGGAGAGAGGACCTTGTGTGGCTCCGATGTTGCTGATCATTCTGTCAGACGCACAGTTCTGTAATTGCACATACTGTGGTCTGCCAGTCAGGTAGTCCATGATCCAGGACACCAGGGGAGCATCCACTTGCATCCCTCAGGAGAATAGGCTGGATTGTGTTGAAGGCACTGGAGTAGTCGAAGAACATAACTCTCACAGTGCTAGCCGGCTTGTCCAGGTGGGAATAGACCCTGTTTAGCAGATAGATGATGGCGTCCTCTGTTCCTAGGCGGGGCTGATAGCCAAACTGAAGGGGATCCAGGTGTGGTTGGACAATGGGGCGCAGTTGTTCCAGAACGAGCCTCTCCACGGTCTTCATAATGTGTGATGTCAGAGCCACTGGCCTGTAGTCCTCGTTGTTACTGGGTCGCATTGTTTTTGGGACTGGAGCAATACAGGATGTCTTCCATATTGTCTAATCAATGGATACGTGTTTTTTTTTTAATGAAAACATGGCAATTTTCAGACATATAATTGTTCACTCTATCCTTGCAATACCACAGAATCTTTCTGAGATAAATTGTATTGGCCTGCTTTCTCCTCTGGTTGTGCCCAATAGTTAGCATTAGAATGAGGCGTAAGCTGGTTTCTGATATTAAAGGTGTTTAAGATCCATGTCAAAACCAATCAGTTTTTCTGTCATACCATTACTTTGCTTTAAATGGTTGAAAGTTAGGAAACAGACAGGGCATGTTTGCTTTTGTTTTTTTCCTCTTCCTTACCTGATGTGTTGCTCCCCCACCATCGGAGCCAACTCACCACCGGGTAGTGGTCAGTTGACAGCTCAGCCACTCTCTTCACCTGAATGTCCAAGACAGGCAGCCACAGATCAGATGCAATACCAACAAAGTCAATCATCAAACTGTGGCCTAAGGTGTCCTGGTGCCAAGAGCACATATGGACACCCTTGTACCTGAACATGGTGGTAATTATGGACAATCCATGATGAGCACAAAAGTCCAATGACAAAACACTACTTGGGTTCAGCTCAGGGGGGCTGTTCCTCCCAACCACACTTTTCCAGGTCTCACTATTATTGCCCATGTGAGCGTTGAAGTCCCCCAGCAGAACAAGAGAGTCTCCATGAGGAGCTATCTCTAGCACCCCTTGTAAGGACTCCAAAAAGGGTGCATAATCTGAACTGCTGTTAGGCACATAAGCACAAAAAACAATCAGAACTTATCCCCCCACACATAGATGGAGGGAGGCTACCCTCTCGTTCACTGGGGTAAACCCCAATGTACAGGTATGATCATCTGGCCTAGCACCTCCCAACAGGGGCAACTATAGAGTGAAAGAGTGTCCAACCCCTCTCGGGAAGACTGGTTCCAGAGCCAGAGCCGTGCGTCGAGGTGAGTCCGACTATATCTAGCCGGAACCTCTCAACCTCGCATACCATCTCAGGCTTCATCCCTACCAGAGAGGTTTCATTTCCCAAGAGCCAGCTTCCGTAGCCAAGGATCAGATCGCCAAGGTCCCCGCCTTTGGCTATTACCACATTCCACATTGCACCAGACCCCTTTGGCCCCTCCCACAGGTGGTGAGCCCATGTAAAGGGGGACCCACGTCTCCTCGTCCGGCTGTGTCCGGCAGGGCTTCATGGGTGAAAGCCAGGCCACCAGGTGCTCACCAGCATGACCCACCTCCAGGCCTGGCTCCAGCTCCCGGTGACCTGCGTCCGGCCGAGGGAAAACTGCATCCAAAATTGTAACTCATCATAAAGGCTCTTTGGGCTGCACTTTGTCTGATCTCTCACCTAGCACCTGTTTGCCATGGGTGACCCTACCAGAGGCATGAGGTCCCTGACAACATTGCTCCTAGGATCATTGGGACACTCAAACTCCTCCACCACAATAAGGTGGAAGCCCAGGGAAGGGTAATAATCAATGAAGGGAAGTTATAATAAATGAAGAGTAATTAAGTTAGCATCGATGGGTACTTTATGTGTTAGCCTAACAGATGAGGCCAAACTGTTCTATTTTCCATTGAATTTTATTAGTGACTACATCAGTTCAGCAAACACTGCAGAAAGGTAATGATGTTTGAGCTGCTGTAGGAGAGTAGTGTGGCTATCTATGAGGGGAATGCATCAGTACATAAGATTATGACATTTCCAAGATTACTACATACTAAAAATGCATGTCTTTGTCAATAACAGTGGGGATTGAGGCGAACCCAGAACGCAGACTCATCTTTAAAAATAAAACTAATTTATTAAAATAAAATATAAACAAAACAAAAAGCTGGTGTGGCAGCAAAAACAAACAATAACAAAATCCAAAATGGCAAGGCAAGGCAAGGAGCGTGGAGACGATAAACATGAGCAAAACGAAAGGAATGACCTAGTCAGGAGAGATGAGCAGAGACTGGCTTTTAAAGAACAGAGGGAGAGATGATAATGAGTTGCAGCTGAGGACATGATGAGAAACAGGTGAGGTGGGCGTAGTAGGCGTGACCGGAAAATTACTGCGGTGGTAAATGGTGACACAGAAACCCAAACAACAACTAAACCAAAACAAGATGAACAAGAAACACCAAACAAAGAACCAAAACCCAAAAACACTGACATTCATGACAGTCTTGTCTTTATTTGTTAAACAGCTAGGGTTTTTTGTTTTTTGTTGGATTTAAAGTTTTTGGTAAATTTTAATTACTACTACTTGCAAAGATGAAATCAGCAAAACAATATTACTGAGTTTATATGTTTTAACGCTTAAATTCTTTTTTTAAGGTTTTTGTTTAGAAACAATAACATTAAATAAATTGTCCTACATGTTAAACAATGTTGTTTCTGTTTGTTTTTATGAAAAACAAAATCCATTTATATTTATTTGGCTTGATATATGACTTGTCTTGTGTAATTTATGCAGTGAGAGAAAAAAAAAATTGTTAGTTGCTCAACAAAGCACATGATACCGGTAATTATAAAGACATATTTGATATATTTTGGATGGAAAAAAAATGAAGGAGCAGGGAAGATCGTTGTATGAACAAGCAGAGTATGAAAAACCCTCTATGAAAAAAGCAATGTATCTGTAGAAAACATGATCGATAAACTGCTTAAGACCAGTAAAATAAAAAAGTCATTGGAAGAATTATGTAAATATAGCTGGTTTCATGGAACCGTCTGCATACATGCCTTGACCCTGCATACATTCACACAGAAAGCTCTCAGATAAGTGGCCGTGTGAGCAACTCTGAGATAGAGACACAAGTGAAAAAGTAGCTGATGAGTTTGTCTTCAGTGGACTTGGACAGAAAAGTGAGTTTCCTCCCCTGAGACTAAAGCAGTCAAGCTTGGTCCATATTACAGCGTGCCAAAGCCGTGTGTCATCATAAGCCCTAATTATTCAACAATAATTATGTGCCTCTGTCCAAACTAATTAGAGAATCTTTTATAACTCTTTGAGTTTGCCCTTATGGGAATTTTTTTATATATAATAAAAGCAACAGTCACCATTGACCAGCTGTTAATATAATAATAATGAAAATGTTGAAATGACTAATTATACCAGTGTATAAATCTTGTTCAGAGTATTTCATCTCACAACTGCATCTTTCCAAAGTGAAAACATATTTTTACTAAAATTAAGATTTTGACTAAAAAGCTTTAGTTGAGGAATGTTCCAGTTAAAAATAAAAGAAAGTCGACAAGAATGAATGCTCTGCCTCTGTTTCAGATGCACTGTCTTTGCATACTTGGTAAGAATGTGCTTAGCATGCTTAGTATTGAGAAATGGCCTAGATTCGTTTTTCTTGCAGTTGCCATAGCAAATCAAGACATAGTGACTCCATTTACTGTGACTTTTTGTTGTGCTCATAAACACTCTTAACTCAGGGTTAAGATACTCAGACTTGATTGAACTTATTGTAATCAGTCAGTTTGGAACTGGAAACCCAGTGATTTTCCGCTCAAAAGAACTGTCTTTGATACTCAGATTTCATTGAATATACTTTTTGTAATATGCTCAAGCTCTCCACTTTCTTTTCTCCTTGTGTCATTTGCAACCATTTCCCTCAGCTCTACTGGTTCTCAGTAACATTCACACATGTCCTACATCTGCTAATCAGATAAGCTGTTCCTACTCAGCAATCATCTGTTTCCCTCATTGTAAGTTCCTACTGTTTGCCCCCTTTCCTGTTGTCAGTTTGCCTCATTTTCCCAGCTGATTTTCATGTTCTATTGCTTTGGTATGTTTGTTTTTTTGCTGTCTTGTCACACTTTTCTGTATTAAAGTTTCCATTTTCACTTTATAGTTTTTGTCTGTGCATGTATTTTTGAGTCCTCTAAATTTAACATTAACATCAACATTCAATATTGATTTACTTGCTTTGCATTTCTATGGCATATTGAGACGTGGTCAAAAGAAAACATAACCCTCTTGCCTATAAAATGTATTCATGCCCTAGGATGTTTTATGCTTTTATTGTGATAAATCAGTAAAACCTTTAATGTCCAAGTGAAATGAAATTTCTACAAATTAATCTCAAATTAAAAAAAAAAAAACGTAATGTAAAAAAAAGTGATTGCATGAATATGCACCCTCTTTAAAGACTTCTAATTCAACTCAGAGAAAAGATTATTGAAAAGTACAAGTCAGGGAATGGATACAAAATAATTTCCAAGTTCCTAAACATCCCTAGGAGTTCTGGTAAATCCATCATGAAGAAATGGAGGGAATACGGGACATGTGTAAACCCACCAAGAGTAGGCCATCCTCACAAACTGAGTGACTATGCAATTAGAGGAATAGTGAGAGAGACCACCAAGACACCTGAGACCACTCTGAAGGAGTTGCAAGCTTCAGCAGGTGAGATAGGAGAGACTGTGCTACAACAAGTGTTGCCCAGGTTCTTCACCGACCTAAGCTTCAACCTAAGCTGTTGAAGAAAACTCCCAGTAAATCTTGACTAGAGTTTGCCTAGTTTGTTTCAAGACTCTTGTATGTGACAAAACTCTTTTCTTTTAGGACTCTAAGGCACTAGTTGTGCTTTGTCACTGCACTTAATCTGGAATGTTGGTCAGAACACCACTTCAAGGCCGGAATTCAGTTCAGTTCTCCTTTAGGGTCACAAGTATGGATTTAAGAAGGGAATAGAAAAGAGGATACCACACAGACTACATTTATTTTCTGTATTTCAGAACTATTTACAGTAAACATGGGTACAGGCACATGTGAAGCTATTGTCTCTGAGGCATGGGTGTACATTTGTGATGTGTTTATAGTTTCCTGAATACCAGAATACCAATGTATGAAACTGTCCCATTGTGTTACATATACTGCACATAATGCTACATTGCCATCCCATAAATCTACACAACCTGAGTAAATCTGTGTATCATTCGTTCTTTTCATTTTCAAAAGACAATCAAAAATCAAATAATGAAAAAAATCACTGGTTATTTTGTTTTTTGTTTATATTATAACACCAAAAACAAAGACCATTCCATGAGATATTTCTAATGTGAGTTTGCATATTGTTTATATATTTAGAATCCATGTATCATTTGTTTTTTCCTTTTTAATTGGCAATCAAAAATCAAATATATTTTTTTGTTTTTTTATTATAACACCAAAAACAAAAAAAAAGAAGTCTGGTTTTTCATATTTCAATTTAAGACTCAGATCAAAAATATTAAATGGATAAACGGGCACTGGGACAGAATTTGACTTAATATTAATATATAAAAATATATTCTAAGATATTGCAGTTCCTCAAGAAGTTTCCATATATTTTCGTTTCTATGACCTCTTCATCCCTCCGTATCAGCTAATCTACCTGTAACCTTGTTTCAACCACACTTTTACTTTTGCAATTTTCCTTCACATTGACCTTCTGTTCCATTGTCTCACATCTGGCCAGAAGAGGCTGATGAGAGCTGTGGCCTTTTGTTCGCATCTGCTTCATTTTTTTCCAACTGGCTGTACAAGAAAGGAGGAGAGAGAAGCTGGGTGATGATTTGAATTCTTGCCTGCTGCTGCCGCTGCTCTGTTTTTGTTTCGTCTCCTTTGTGCTTCACTCAGCAGCTCAGGGACACACAAAAAGAAAAAAAAATCTCCTCTATCTCATGCAGTTTAGCACAAATGGATGAGCCCAACACAGGCAATTTTCCACTTGGGACTCTCTATCTTGCCTTCTTTGTGTCACTTTCTGCTTACATTCCTTTCTCAGCCCAATATTATGAGAGGAATAAGAGGTTATTTTTGCTCTGGGCATTCAGCTGCTGCACCAAGGCGATCCCAAACACAACATCTAAGAAGTGTTTCAGTGTTGTATAACACTTGTTACCCCCGCCCTACTTCTCAGGGTAAAATGCAAGCTAATAATATTAGTCTAAACTTTGTCTAAAACCTGTCAAAAATCTTTATCTTTAACAGTTAAAGTACTTTGGGGCAACATAAAACTTCACCCTCAGCTATGTTTAATCTGTTTGACCTTTTTAGCCTAACACTTACTATGATGTTTGTCATTCCCTCCTTTTAACTTTTTTTTTACCAACAATTATTTCTTGGTGTAATTACATTGCTGGCGCAGAAGAGAACGTTCTGGTTCTACTGGATATCTGTTTGAGACAGTCCACAGTCAACTCTCAGTAATTTGTTGTAGTAATTAGAGCACAGGTGTCTATACCTACTGTTGCTGCTATCAGTGATTAAAGGAAAGAGGGAAAGGTGGTTGCATTGCATCAGGGAAAGACTTCCAATCAACAGAACTTGGTTTGATTCCTGAATACTGCTGTGTTGTAATATATTCATTGGGTTTTAGGCTGCTGTTGTGTTCATTTTCAGTTACTGTTTAGCTATTTGTATGCAACAAAGCTACTTGGTTAGGTTCATAAAAAGTTTGTTGTGGTGTGCCTATAAAAATACACAGCCTCTATAATTTTGCTTTTGTTAAGAAGCTTTAGTCTATACCTCATTGGGCTGCACCTATTGTCAACAATTGGTATTCACACAAAGTTTCAAACATGTCTCAAAACATTTGCAAGGGTTCTCAATTTCCTTGTGTGAGTCATAGGATTTTTAACATTTGAGATTTCTCTTTTGAAATCACATAGTAATTTTGAGAGTAAAATTGGCTGCAAAGTTTTCAAAGTCACAAAGTTGTTGCAGACGTAAGGGACCTGTCACAAACCCTCCACTGTTTAGTTTATATTCATCAGAAAGTACAATAAATGGGAGACAACTTTTGGAGGGTTTTGTGATCTATAAAATAAAACTGACTAATTAGAGACAAATAAAGAAAAAATAAACTGTGATCAAATTGAAAAAAATTAATCATGCACTAAGTGACTCAAATGTGACACTAAAATGCGCATGTTATTTGCAGGAGTGATGCGGTTTATTTCCAGTTACCAGTGTACGCAAATAGGTTGTAAGTACCATTTCAGTGTGATTTCAAGTGAAAATTTGCATATTTTCTCACAATTTTATTTCTCCAACTAGTCAGAAATAGTTGCACCTGAGTGAGATACATAATTTTGTTATGTCCAAGTTTCACCTAAATTTAAAGTGAAAGTTTAAAATGTCATGATAAACATACATCAGTTTTTGATAAATTGGAGATAGCAAAGGAGTCTTTTCAGTATTATCATAAGGTTATATATTACAAATGGCTGTGATAACATTAGGAAGAAAATGGAGTTATCTTAGTTATAGAAGCTCTGTATGATGAAAGTTCATTTACAATAGTGAATACTGACAAAGTTTATTCTTTATAAGCAGAAACGGACATCTCTCTGCCAAGCTTTACTGACATAAACCATCAAAATGTTTTGTGGAATGGAGGTAGATAGTGGAAGAAGAACCTAAAAACAGGCCCGCAAGACATGGCATGTATCCAAATTGTGAAATCCAAGAAAATTGAATTATGTTAGTTACGACTAACCTGTAACTAAGCAACATTATATGAGTAATACATAGGACATGAAAAGCAACATAATGCAAATAAAATATAAAGAAGCGTGATATAAAACAAAAATGAAAAACATGAAGTAAAACAAAATATACATACAAATGTCAAACTGAATAAAGTATATTCCTTTAGAATGTGAGTGTGCATGTATATGTATGTATTATTTAATATGTGTGTATGTCGAGGTGTGTGTGTGGCCGCCTGTGTCGACTGCATTTGTTGTATATGTGTTGTATTGTGAATGTGTAACCGAGTGTCTGTGGATGTAACTGTCCGTCCAATCCTCGATTGGCTCATAAGATGCAACTCATTGCCAGTTGCATCCTGTCCTAAGGGGGCGGGGCTTAGTTGACGTCAGAATATGACCACATAGGATTGTCAGGCATCCTACAGGGACGACTCCTGCCAAGTTTGGTGCAAGTCGGGCGTTGTATGTGAAAGTTATGACGTTTTGTTTGCTTCGGCGAGGACACCAAGTTCACTGCTTGGCCACGCCCCCTGAACATGCTCTAAAACTCAAGATTTTGATACTTTTGAATCCCCCATCCCATAACTGCATACTGACCAAGGTTGAAGCCGATTGCTCAAACTTCCTAAGAGGAGTTTGTTTGAGTAAAGCTGTATGGCGTGAAATGTTATTTCATGGTTACCAAGGCAATCACGGAGAAAAGAGCGAAGAAGCTAAATTTAACAGAGGCAGAAGTTGATATGCTGGTCAATGAGATGGAGAACAGAAAAAAATAAATGTAAATCCAACATGTCCTTGCAACTTTGTTAGCTGCATCCTGGTATTGCGTTATCAACATGAATACCAGCCTCTCCTCCCCCTAATGTTCTCTGTGTTTAAACATGCCCTTTAAAATAAGATACACAACAAATATAAAGTGCACAAAGAATACAACTCACCATAACGCCGAATCAGTGGGAGCCCTGTGCCTGTTTCTCATTAATGAGACGGTCCCATCTAGGGGTTCTAGAGATGTTTGTTTTTTACTCATTTTGTTAGCTTGTGGGTTTGTTTTTATCTGTAACGTATCAGGTGACCTAAATAAGCGTTTTGACACGCATCAAGAGAGTGAGTCATAGACAGATGTAGTGGAGAGAATCTGGTCAGTTTTCAAAATAAATGTTGTTCAGACTCCAAAAATTAAAAAAAAAAACAAATACTGTAAATTAATTATTCTTTCTCTGCGGCCCGGTAACGGTCCACGACCCAGGGGCTGGGGACCTCTGATTTAAACTATTGCTTCCACGTCAGCCTTGTGTTTTTGTTTGTTTTTATTTTTGTAAATAAATTAATTTAGCCTGGAGCTCACGATTAGTCAACATATTGGGTTCGCCTCAATAACCACACCTAACACAAACTTTCACTAAGTTGGAATTCCAAGAATCTCAAAATTTGATCACAGTTCCCAAAATGAGCATCATTACTGAGTATATACAATATTAAACTAGGTGTAAAGATAGAGAAATTGTAATATTTGTTGAATGGTGGAATCAGAATGCAGGCAGAACTCAAAAAGATCCGAAATAAGTGATTTATTAAAAAAAGGAAAACAAAAAGGCTGACATGGCAGCAAACAAAAAAACGTACATTTAAGCACAACTTACTGAAACCCCAGATGACATGGAATATGAAGAGGGAGACAAGGAGTAGACTTGACTACAGTAAGACCAAACATTACAGCAACAATGAACCAGCGGGGAGTGATGGACAAGAGACAGGCTTTAAAGAACTGTTGGGGAGTGGGAGATGAGCTACGGCTGGGAGTTGATGATGACTGGGTCAGGTGGGCGTGGCAGGCAGATGGGGAAAACTACTGAACTGAGGGCAGGTTATTGGTGGCACTGGGAACAAAAGGAGCAAAACTATATAATAACATATATTACCATGAAACACAGGAATAACAAAAAAAAAACAAAAACAAAGATCAGACAGAACTAAACATGAAACTCAAGCACAGACCATAACAAAAACAACTCAAAAACACTAAAATCCTGACAGAAATCATTATTAAAATATTTACTGTGGTTAAGTAAAGTAGATATGACTGTAGATTAATTTTCACATCCTGTTTAAAATGAATTACAAATCATGTTTAGAGAAGATCTGCATATTTTATTTTTAAAGGTGGGAGCTATTTCCATCTTTTTATGTAATTTGTTAATAGAACAGAAGGATATACAAACTGAGATAAAAATGACTAAGGTTCTGTGTTCAAAAGACAAACTTCACTTCACAATGTTGTCTACACTTTTTTTCAGGATTGTGTCTGACCTCAGAGATGTGATTTCACCTTTTTTCTGTCATGGATAGTGTTTCCCTAGTCTTAGCTGTATTTCAACAACATCAAAACAACAACTTACAGCACTTTGTTGTGAATCCAACTTCATAATTTAAATAATTTACTATGAGGACTACATAACTGTTTTTCAATGAGATAAGTGCATGTTGTAATTTTTTTTTCCTGCAACTTTAGTTGTTTTTAAACATACCATTTAAAATAGGCTGACTTCAGCTGACATATATTTTATCCAAAGAGCCCAACAATGGACGTGCACATCTTGACTGTTTTACCTGAACCTTCACTTCTGTCAGGATGTTTGTGTAACTAATATTGCATCACAGTCATCAAGTGTAGTAGACAAATTTTATGAAAAAGCAAAAAAAAAGGTAGACATAAATGGCAAAGAAGAAACATCCATCCATCCATCCATCCATTTTCTTTACCCGCTTCTCCATTCCATGTCGCGGGCAGCTGGTGCCTATCTCCAGCAGTCACTGTGCGAGAGGCGGGGGACACCCTGGACA
The DNA here is from genome assembly GCF_001649575.2 of Kryptolebias marmoratus. Classification (NCBI taxonomy): domain Eukaryota; kingdom Metazoa; phylum Chordata; class Actinopteri; order Cyprinodontiformes; family Rivulidae; genus Kryptolebias; species Kryptolebias marmoratus. The sequence goes on along the minus strand of NC_051435.1, from coordinate 27,749,554 downwards.
GGTCGCAAGTCCATCACAGGGACACATAGAGACAAACAAGACAAACAATCATTCACACTCAATTTAAGAGTTACCAATTAAACTAACATGCATGTTTTTGGTAGCTAACAACATATACCAACAAAAATGTTAGGCACTCACAAAGAACGGTCCAGTTTGGACATAATTTGGTATGTATTCAGACCATTTGTAAATAGGTTTGACTTCCAAGAGATGGCATGTTTAGAACAAGCACCAGAGGGTTTAATGTGGTGGCATCCCAAGTGGAGTGAGGGTATCATCTGGTTGTTACCAAACCATACAACAATCAGTCAAACAGTAAGTGAAGGTCAGGAGACTTAGAGGATGTCTCAGAGATGTATTAGACAGGATTACCAGCAGTTAAACTTAATCTTTTGTCTTACAAAGCTCTTGATGCTAATCCCATTAACCAAGAAAGCTAGTGAAAACCAACTGCTGCTCTGCTAAAATGTTATAGGTGAAGAACACATTAAAACATCTGATAGAAAATGACTGACAACTGTCCTCTTTTATGCATTTAATACACACAATGGTTGTTATTATATTCCAGTATTCACATTATTTTTGATCTGAATTGCATATCATGAGGTGGAATGAACAATACAACCTCTAGAGGCTTTTGCATCTCAGCCTTTCCTTCAGCGCGCTGCTATTTCTGTCACTTTTACAGAACTTGATAACAAAAAAGAACCAGTTTTCTGCCTAAAATGACAGCATTTTCATCTGTTACTTTATAGGACTCTGACTTTATTGCATGATTCATTCACTCATTTATATGAAGCAATAAAGAAATGAATTCAATGAAAACATTAAAACTGCAGTAATACTATGTCTCTCAAAATACAAAGACAATTATGACTGTTCCCTGAATGACAACAACAGATTGTGTGAAATGACAATAAAATCAAAAAATGTCTGTTACAGTTAAGGTTTCCCCTATTAAGGTAAAGTGTTTCCTAAATTCTAGCCTCAGGATCAGGATATTGTTAATAAAATATAACTTGACTTTATGAAGTGATTTTAAAAAAAGTATGTATAATATACTGTTTTATACCTAAGTTTTCCAACTATTACTGATTGATAGCCAACGCCAATATAAATATATGTTCATAGATCCTCTTGTGTATCTGAGATGCTGGTTTTACTATCACTATGACTTAAAATTTAGAGCCCTTAAAAGTTAAAACATGAGCTCATATATTACTTTTGAAGCACATTTAGCTAAAAAATATACAATTACTTCTGATTCAATAGGCTTGTGACTAATTTCAGATACAACCCTGAAAGTAGTCTCAACCAGGCCAAATCTGACCTCATCAGTATGTCTTGTGTGATGAATTTTTTTTTTGAAACAGTTTTGTTTGTGTATATTGCAAAATGAATAAAATGCTAAACACTTACTTATAGCTAGGTGAGTGCTATTGTGCTGTTTATACATGGATGGTATCACCAGCATTTCCTAAATGTTGGAGGTCATTTCAAAGCACACATGACCCTTTTGGCTTTCTGTATTTTAGCTATTCACTCCCCAATGCCGCTGTTAATCACCAGGGGCCTCATGTATAAAAGAGTGCGCAGTTTTCACAGTAAAACTTGGAGTACAGAAAAATTTAGAAAAGTGTGTAAAATGGGCTGTATAAAGCCATGCGCATGCACGTGGCGGCGCACCTTTCCTTTGCGGGAAATAGAGCATAGCTGCTGGTGCCCTGCGGACCAATGCCCTGCGGACCGCCCTGTCCCCGCCCATAAAAAAATATATGCAAATAAGTATAAACACAATGCAGGTTTCCATCCTGTGTCCAAGTTACCATGGCAAAGGCAGCAAGAAAGACGAGGAAAAAGAATTTCACCGAATGTGAAATAGAGGTCTTGGTGTCAGAGGTTGAGACATAAAAAAATATCATATTTGGAAGTCATTCTTCCGGGTTTACTAATAAGTTGAAGCAAATGGAGTGGCAGAAGGTGACAAACGCTGTCAACGCAGCAGTAGCAGAATTGAGATCACTGTCCGAAATAAAGAAAAAATGGTCCGACATAGAGGTGGATGTCAAGAAAAAAGTGTCCGGACATCGCTGGAATGTTTCAGCAACAGGTGGTGGGCCATGATTAGCAGCACTGACTCCGCATGAGAAGGAGTTGCTGCAGTGATCAGGAACACGGCGCTCTCCGGCATTCTGGCAGCACACGAAGAGGAATCAGACATGTTTGGTATGTATGCTAATGTAGTTTAAAGAACTAATCGTGCAATACCGAAAATGTAATATGTTTTAACAATAGGCATAGTGGACACATAGTTATTCATGTTTATATTTATTCGCCGATAAAGTGAAAACTGGGGAATGCAGCACCACCGCTTTGTAGTTTGATTGTTGGGGTTGGTGGAGCCAGGTTTCTTTTGTTACTCCCAGGAGGTGGCGCCAGGAGTCCGGGTAGAGTAGGGAGCTGCTGATCAGACACACCTGGGACCAGTTGGGGCTCATCAATGGTGGCATTTAAGGAGCAGGTTGACATCCATTCAGCGCCTGGTTGTTGACCATACGTGGTAACCTGAGCCCAAGCCTTGCCTTTGCAG
>NC_051435.1:27724801-27746861 GCF_001649575.2 Kryptolebias marmoratus | reverse complement strand
GATCGCCGCCATCCTGCAGCTCGTTGGGTGTTGCCATGACAACAGGATACGTCCTTACCGCCACTGATGAATAACAACAGACAAATGTTGCGTCTCAAGTTTCCATCGGTTGATTAAAGCTCCTGTTCTACAAAACTATTCAGATGTTCGGTCTCAGGGTGAGAGAACGGGTCAGAACCAAACACTGGACCGACTGAGCCCTGATCGGAATCCTGCTGAACACCTGAGGACACCTGAGGACAGCTGAGGACAGCTGAGGACACCTGAGAACACCTGAGGACAGNGAAAGAAATTTTGACGATTACAAAATGGCCGACATTGCCAGTTGTAGACAAGCATCATAAAGGGCTGGTCCTTGACACGTGAGGAGTCCATCTATGACGTTTGACCGTTCTACTGTACACACTGACCTCTGATACTGTACTGTACCTCTAGCTTTGGTGGCCATCTTGATATTTTAAGTTTGCACTCAGTATGCAATAGGTCTCTGTCTCAGCTACTGCCTTGCTAAATTACAGCTCCATATGTCTAAAAATGACTGAGTTAAAGCTGAAAGAAGGTTTGATGATTACAAAATGGCCGACATTGGCAATTGTAGACAGGCATCATAAGATCACCCTGAAAGAAGAGCCAGGCAGTTTTTTTTCGTCACCTCTGCTATATTAACAAATGCTTTGTCTGCCTACTCTGCCTGGTAACAACCTCAGCCAAATCAGAAGCCAGATGTCTCCTGTCACTTTGTATATGGGAAACTGACCTTCAAGTCTGTGTTTAAGGAGCACAAAATGGCCAAATGAATATTAGCAATTAAGGAGTTTCATTAGCAGGATGACTTAGCAATAAGCAGGCCTGTGTATTAGCAAAGCCTAATACACAGTGTTGAACAAAGCTAAATGTACACACACAGAAACCCACACTGAGTCTGTGTGATGTCATCAGAGGTCAGTGTGTTCTATTACCACGGCAACGCTGCAGGTGTGCGGGCCAAAGCTCACAGACAAAGGCACAGAAAAATTGGGCGCGAGTACATGCTGAACAACCAGGCGCTGTCCGAAAACTATACAAGATATAAAAAAGCTGCTCTGGTCAGTAATACTTGAATGTCTTATGGTGGCATGACACTTTAAATGGCGTTTCTAGGTGGAAGTATGCTGTCGTAGTGAGCGTTCGAAAAACAGTAAAAAAACAGATTTTTGGATCGTGCTGCAATGTGTTTCAATGAGAAAGAAAGTTCTGAAATGGGCAAACGTACATGCCGAACAAAATGCCGCTGTACAAAAACTATAGGACGTATTGAAATAATTCTTGGACCGTGAGCGAAAGGAGAGATTGGTTTTCATTTCTTTAAAATTTCACATTTCTACAGTGCTTTGTGTCTGAGATATGACGAGTTAAAAACATCCTTCAAGCCAACTCCGGCAAAACAAATTTAGAAAAAATTATATAGGAAGAAATAGGAGATCTTCAGGTACCACTCGGCCTTCTGGGGTGATTTGACAGAAATCTATAATACCTACAGGAAAAGTAAACACATTGCCTGAAAGAAGACAGAAATGCCTACGTTTTGATATATAATTTGTTAATGCATCATAAAAAATGTGGGCGTAGGAACAGTTTGTTCGCTAAGAAATGTGTTGTGCTCAGACAGCTCCACACTCTAGCTCGTTAGTGAGGTTAGAGTGTAACTGCCACAATTTCATGAATATTCCGAAATTTTGGCGATTACGTCGCCATAGTAACACGACACGCCAATAAAAATAGTAGCCCTCATGCCGAGACCGAGCCGGTCATTCTGATATAAAATTTGTGGGTGTTCTTTGCCCGGTTCGGGCCGCGTTAAGGGTAACGGAAGACAACCATATAATAATAAAGAGACCCGTTTAGAGGTGTAGAGTAATAGGTGCCAGCATGCATTGCATGAGGCAGTACAATGCCTTGCGAAGCAAGGCATTGTACTGCTCTCTATGCACTGCTGGCAGGCCCCAAATATAAGCTAAAACCTTGACAGAGACTAATAGAAAAACAATTTGCAGCCACTTTAAATCTATGTTTTCCTCATATACACTGATTTGCTTTGCTTCACTTCTTCCTTTAGTTATGTTTATTAAAGATGTCAATTCCAAAGCACTGACTCACCCTTATTACTATCTGTTAGTTATTCATGTTTCGTCATGATATTGGATTCACTCCTCCTTCAGCTTTAGGAAAAACCCAAACAAAAATAGATCTAAGATGGGGCTCATTTGGAAACAGTTTGATATGAATATTTGTAGCAAAACATTGTATGGTGCAACCGTTTAAGATTTGCTTCTCGTCTGTGTTTCTGTACAACTGTCTTGCAAAGAGCACTTTTAGGGAGTGAAAGACATAGATGTGTGGCTACCATGGTGACCCTAAAGAGCCACTGGCAGCAATTTTACCATATCCTTTGATTTTGGTTATTTTTACATTTCTTATACAGTTTATAAATCAAAATGAAAGCACTTTACAATCTTAGATGATTGCAAAAGTAAGTCCCAAACTACTTTTAGGCTCTATAGAAGAAAATTCAAGTTTGTTGAATTTTTGGCTGAATTAGCATACTTCTAAATTTCTTCAGAAATTTTCTAGTTATTTTTTAATTGTTATAGTTTATTTGTCTGCATTTTTTCAGTCTTTGTTGTGGTTTGCATCACTTTGTAATCATTTTCCACTTCTGTGGATTCTTTTTTCATATTTATAATCATATTGTGTGTGTCAGTATACTTATTTAGCAGTTTCCTCTTTTTAATCAAGAATATTTACATAGCAATTTATCCATAGGCAGTTTTTTTACAGTGCTGTACAAAAAACAGTAAATAAAATAAAGAATATTGATAATAAAAACAATTAATAAAATATTTTTTAAAATGGCTTAAACTTGTACAACTAATTATAAAACACAAAACCTAAAATAATCTAAAATTTGTTTAACTTTCATGCTGAATTAAAAACCAACGAGTACAAATGTGCTTAAAATGAGATTTATAATTAGTAAGAGCCGGAACCATCAACCTAAACAAAGATGGATGAAGCAACTCCATTAACTTGTTGTTGTTTTTCCTCAGCTGTTTCTTTCAGCAGGGGTCACCACAAGGAGCAAACCCGCATGAAAGATTTGGCAAGTGTTTTATGCCGGATGCCCTTCCTGACACAACCTGGGCTTTAATTTCTAGCCTCAGAATTACGAGACTGTGTCACTGACCCCTGAGCTAACGCAGCTCACAACTCTATGATCTTGTATTGTTCAAAACTGAACCCAAAATGTCTGGGCGCTACCTTGAAGTATTGTAGTTTCTATCTGTAGTCAATTTGACTTTTTTGTCATTTTCCATTGCCTGTTGTTTTTTGTTTTGTTTTTTCATCTGTTGTAGTCATTTACTGACTCATTTTGCTTTTTTATTTGAACTAAAGATGAAGTCCGACTAAGGCTAATGAAAAGTCTTTATTTTATGCCTGAAAGCATCAGAAAACCAGACATTTACTTGATGTTACATGAGATGAAAGACTTGCAAATGACTAAAGTTATTACAGAGCATTATCTGGGGCTGCAACACAACAGTTACAATTATGGAAAATGTGACTGTTGTGTTGCAGTGAACCAAAGACACGCTTTTAAAAGTTAATAGCACCAGTGTGTTCACCTGAAAGAATATTAAAAGTTTTCAGCTCTAAACACATACTTTAGTTTAGTCAGAAGCTACACATTATGGTCCAATAAAAACTAATTTCAGAATTCACAGCTTAAAGTAAATTGCTTTTTTGACTTATACACAGCTCTGATTGATGGCTAGGAATTTTATTTCTACATGGCAAATGGGGCCAAGGCCCAGGTATATCAGACGCATGTCCATATCACAAACACAGAAGTGTCAAAAGCAAGTAACCCAGTAACGAATGAACTCAGAAGACAAGGTAAACGGTAAGTGGCTTTATTTACAGTGCAAGCGGGATTGTTTGGCAGGATCTGAAAGAGAGGGATATTGATAAGTGACTTGTATGTTGGTGGGAACTTCTTGTAGGCGTAATTGGTACAGGTAAGTTGTCTTACGGGTTGTAGAGGTAGTAGGTGCTCGGAAGTGAGGTCCCGGATTCCCGTGGTTGACTTGTATGTTGGTGGGAACTTCTTGTAGGCGCATTTGGTACAGGTAAGTTGTCTTACGGATTGTAGAGGTAGTAGGTGCTCGGAGATGAGGTCCTGGATTCCTGTGGTGAGTATTTACAGGTGGACGATGCTCATGTAAGTGGACTTCCAGATTGGTCGGAGGCAGACTGGCTTTGGCTCAGATCATCAACAGGTAAGTGACTCTCGGATAATTTGCAGGTAGGCGTCTTCAAACAGATCGAAACAACTGCTCACTGGTGGTCCCCTTATTCTAAAAGGGGGACTGGAGAGTGTGTTCCAACTACAGAGGGATCACACTCTTAAGCCTCCCTGGTAAGGTCTATTCGGGGGTTCTGGAGAAGAGGGTCCGTCGGCTAGTCGAACCTCGGATTCAGGAAGAGCAGTGTGGTTTTCGTCCTGGTCGTGGAACACTGGACCATCTCTACACCCTCAGCAGGGTCCTTGAGGGTGCATGGGAGTTCGCCCAACCAGTCTACATGTGTTTTGTGGACTTGGAGAAGGCGTTCAAGCGTGTCCCTCTGGGAATCCTGTGGGTACTTCAGGAGTATGGGGTACCGGGCCCGTCTCCCCTTGTCATGACACTCCCAGGTCAGATTCCCCAGAAAACAGGTGGCCGGAATGATGCTGGTCTCGGTCTTGGGTGTTTCTAAAGATGCAAATTGTCTGGAGAGAGCATCGGGTTTAACATTTCTTGAGCCGGGTATGCATTTTTCAGGTAGGAGAGGTTCTTGTAGTCAGTCTAGATCATAAATGGGAGCTCTGAACCCTCCAACCATTGCCTCTACTCCTTCAATGCCAACTTTATGGCCAATAATTCCCGATCACCAAAATCATAATTCCTCTCCGCAGGTGAAAGTCGCCGGGAGTAGAAGGCGCAAGGTGCATCTTGCTATCCTTTTCAGATCGTTGGGACAACACCGCCCCTACCCCAGAATCGGAGTCAGGGTGACACAAAATAGGCGCCGAGGTAAAAAGAGCCTACAACTCACTGAATGCCTTGTCTGCCTCGGGGGTCCAGGTAAATGTTTGGAGAGTAGAGGTGAGTTTAGGTAATAGGGCGGCAACCTGACTGTAATCTCGGATGAAGCGTCTGTAGAAATTGGCGAATCCTAAGAACCTCTGAAGCTCCTTGCGGTTGATGGGGGTGGGCCAGTCAGTGACTGCACAAACCTTTTCTGGGTCTGAGCGGTAGCAGCCCTTCTCAAAGATGAATTCCAGGAAGGAAACAGAGGTAACATGAAACACATTTCTCAGTCTTGACAAACACTTGGTTCTCCAGGAGGCATTGAAGAACGGCATGGACATGAGACTCGTGCTGCTGCTGATCACTGGAATAGATAAGGATATCATCTAAATAAGCAAATACGAAATTGTTCAGGAAATCCCGAAGCACATCGTTGATAAGCGCTTGGAAAACCACCGAGGCATTAGTGAGACTGAAAGACATTACAAGCTATCAAAATGGCCCAACGGAGTCTTAAAGGTGGTCTTCCACTCGTCCCCTTCCTTAACTCTAACCAAATGGTTAGCGTTGCGTATGTCTAATTTGGAGAAAATGGTAGCCGAATGAAGTTGGGTGTGAACGGAATCAATGAGAGGGAGTGGATATTTATTTTTTATGGTGATCTGATTGAGTCCTCGATAGTCAATACACGGCCTTAATGTCTTATCTTTTTTGCCAACGAAAAAAAAACAGCCCCTAAGGGGGACGACGTGGATGGACGGATAATGTCAGAGGACAAGGAATCCTCAATGTAAGTTTTCATGGCCTCCCTCTCCAGCCCAGAGATGTTAAATAGCCAGCTGAATGGAAGAGCAGCCCCAGATAACAGCTTAATTGAACAGTAGTATGGCCTATGAGAAGGAAGCGAGAGAGACTTTTTTTTATTAAATACGGGAGCCAAATCATGGTGAGCTTGCAGAACCTTAGATAGGTCAATTTTCTCCACAGGTTCCTCCTTAAGAACCTGAGAAACTGCAGATCTAAGACAGTGCTGGAGACAGAACTTACAGCAAGCCTCCACTCGCCTCTCTGACCAGTTAAGAATAGGATTATGTAATGAGAGCCACGGAATCCCGAAAATTAACTGAGGAACGGAGGCGTCAAACACCAAAAACTCACCCGTCTAGTGATGATTACTGGAAACAATGACATGAAGATTAGTGACCTTGAATCTAATTTTAGTTAGTGATTCTCCAGTGACTCCAGCAACAGCATGGTAAAAATCTAACTGGGTAGTAGGGATCTTGAGTTGTTCCACCAGGTTGCTGGAGATTAAACCAGAGCTCGGAACCAGAATCCACCAAAGCAGAAATGGGTAGTTTTACTTGTTCAACAATGACGATAGTGGGTAACGAGAGTAATGAAGCAGGGGATAAATCTTGCGAACCCGTCAACATTCCCTGATCTACTGACGGGCTGGTCCATTTAGATCGCCACAAAATGTCCTTGGCGTCCACAATAAATACATGCCCTTGTCGACAAACGCCTCTGTCTCTCCTCGGGTGTTAGGCGTGTTCGCCCCACTTGCATCAGCTCCATTTCCGGTTCGATCGAAAACCCGTCATAATTGGCCAAAGGAATCTCTGTGGGGCGTAATCCGGAAACCTTGGGATTGTGAGTAACTGAGTCCCTCTTTCTACGCCGTTCTCGAAGTCTTTGATCTATACGAATAGCTAAAGTGATCAGATCATCTAAGCTCTCGGGCTCATCCCGAGAGGTGAGCTGATCCTTAACCTGTTCTGGCAGAGAGTTGGTGAATATACCTCATAGTACCAGCTCATCCCAACCGGCCTTTTTGGCGATAATGCGGAAATCCACTGAATGTTCAGCGACAGACTTCCGGCCTTGGCATAGTGAGAGGAGACGTTTAGCTGCTTCCTCCTGCTGGAGGGGATGATCATAACACATTGGAATTCCTGAATGAAACGCTGGGAGGTTAAGGTTTTCAAAGAGTGAGAGGAAAGAAAAGCCTGAGCCCAACGTAGCGCTCTTCCCTTTAGCGCCAAGTAAGTAATCTCAGCGGCATTAGAGGGGAACAGGGAGGGAGAACGAGCAAAAACCAACTTACATTGTAGTAGGAAACCACCACAAAGTTCGGGGTCACCTTCAAAACACTCAGAAGGTCTGAGATCTGGTTCTTGGATCAGGGTGATGTGATCAGGCCGCGACCCGGCAACGGAGGAACCAGCTGAGTCAGCGGGCAACAGTGCCCCTAGTCGGTTGTCTATTGAATCGACACGATTGGTGACCTGGTTTAACAATGACGTAATATTTTGTAAAATTTGGAATAACTGCTGAAGAAGCAATTTGCGCTGATCCAGTCGAGTGTCATGATTAATTAATGTTCTCGCAGTCTGTCCGCCACTGGGATTACTCTTTGACATTTCGTCTGGCTGGAGCATTCTATCACAAACACGGAAGTGTCAAAGGCAAGTAACCCAGTAACAAACAAACTCAGGAGACAAGGTAAAAGGTAAGTGGCTTTATTTACAGTGCAAGTGGGATTGATCTGAAAGAGAGGGATATTGATAAGTGACTTGTTTGTCGGTGGGAACTTCTTGTAGGCATAATTGGTACAGGTAAGTTGTCTTATGGGTTGTAGAGGTAGTAGGTGCTCGGAGGTGAGATCCAGGATTCCCGTGGTGAGTATTTACAGGTGGACGATGCTCAGGCAAGTGGACTTCCAGATTGGTCGGATAGGATCATCAACAGGTAAGTGACTCTTGGATAATTTGCAGGTAGACGTCCTCAAACAGATCGAAACAACTGCTCACTGGTTCAGGAACTCTGGACCGGCACAAGAACAAAGACAGGTTAGACAAACTCAGGTAAACAAGGCTTGTGAGAGGCTGACACAGATTACCAGTGGTAAATGATGCTCCAGCGTCGATCTGTTCCTCCATACTGCCTTAAGAATCCAAGAGTAGATGAACTTGATACGCTGCAGCTGTGAGTAATTAGTCTGCCAACCAATCAGGAGAAAACAGGAGGGGCAAACACAGGAGGCCAAAAGGCAGATTGCCACAGTCCACCTGCTCATTTTAATGAAGTCTAATTTATACAGTATAAAATTGAGACTGAGTAGTTTGTAGTTGTTAGTATAGTGATTGTCTTTTCTTTTACTCATACTTATAAAAACTGACTGCTATATACAGCCTGTATAACTACTTATCCTTAGCACCATTTTAACAATTTATTGTTTTGGCCCTGTCACTTAGAAAATGATTTGGAAACATCCATTTTAACTTTAGTGTTTAACTTACAGTTGAATAAAGTCGGTATGGTTTCTGTTAACACTGATATGTTTTTACATCAGAAATTTCAGTGACTATATAGTGTGTAACAACAACAACAATAAAAAGAAATCCTATATGTTTAAACTAACAAAGGTGTGCAAAAAAACTGTATCAAACTTATCCCAATTGTAAATATTGTTGAAGTGTTTTTAAAACAAATGTTTTGAAAATATGAAAAGAGAAAGAAAAAACTATAAAAACTAAAGTTTTTGCACAAAGAGAGAAGCCAGTAGCACTACTAAGACGTGTCATCATGTAATTACCTCTGTGTGTGTTTGCCTCTCTTAGCAAAAAATCTCATGAACTAGGGGATTTTAATAAAACTCTCAGAAAGTAATCATTGATTGTACATCTACAGTTCATCAACCTTTGGAGTCAACCCTATTCAAGATGGTCATTACAGCTAGCAAACAAGTAATTAACTACAATTCAATCAATATTACAGCTATTAAGCTATTATTTTGTACAGTAGTAGCTTAAGGTCATCCCTAACATAATCATGAAGCTCTAACTGATCATAAAAGATTTTTGTTTCAAACTTTGGCATGCAAAGCAGTGGACAACATGTAATAAATATCTAATACAGAATGCTAGTTTCAGTATTTTGGTAGTTCTGTTAACTATATGACAATTCTTGACTACAAGCTGTAGTAACAAAATAGTAAAATTTTAAACAAACAGTGTATACCAGTGGTCTTGAATAAAGATTCAGCATGATCCATCTAAAGAAATTTGGCAGACTTTGCTGCATATGAGAGGAAGAAAAGCCAGCCCTCAGATTCATGCAAACATTTCAAGAAATTTACAGTATAAAGTGTACTAAAGTGATACCATTTAAAATGAATACCTACAAATGTGAGACAATGTGTGTGTAAAGTAAACACCATAAAAATATGTAATCATTCTCTACTCTTCAAAGAGCAAGGTGAATAATATTAAAGAATAACTTTGCATTAGTTGCTTTGTTAGTAGCTTGTATTCACACATGAGTTTTAGATTCATGTTGTGCTCTTTACTATTAACATTTTTTACGCAAAGTTTTTTCAGACAAAGTGACCCTGACCAGTTACAAAATCCAAAATACAACCATGTTTTGAAAGTGGCAATGTTTTGAGGTTGAAAAACCCCCACTGCACATTTGGTTTAATGATAAATTCATTTTAAAATTGTACTATTTTTTTCCATCCATGTTCTTAACCCACTTCTCCTTTCTGGATCGCAGGGAGTTGGTGCCTATCTCCAGCAGTCACTGTACAACAGGTGATGTACACCCTGGACAGGTCTCAAGTTCCTCACAGGGCCACATATAGACAAATAAGACAAACAACCATTTACACTCTCACTCACACCTAGAGACAATATAGTCACCAGTTAAGTTATCATGCATGTTTTTGGTCAGTGGGAGGAAGCTGGAGTACCTGGAGAAAATCCCACACTGAAACGCTGAGCAGCAAACCTGCACCCTTCCTGCTGTGCGGTGACAGCTCTGACCAATGCACAAACCATGCTGCCATGGTAATACTAATTGTTAGAAATTTTACCATGGTAACCACAAAAGCTGGTAATCTGGAACCATAATCAATCTTTTATACACTACATTTTGTATCCTAAATTTTCAGGGATTTGTATATAAATTTGGATTAAACTGCCTGGTTTAATTTTAGCTGAACATATCAAGATAATGGGCTACATCTGAATGCAACATTGAGATGTGTGTATTGGTCAGGGGGATGTATAGTGCATCCAGCACCAAAAAGGATATGTTTAGTTTCAGTAGAGGAGGTCTAGATGGAAAATCTTTGATTTTACTATCCTTTTATGTATATATGTGCTCCCAAACCCAAGAAATGACTCCATTAATATTCTAATCTTTAGGAGTTCAGCAGCACAACATAATCTTTCACCTCATTAATTCTCATTTGCAGTCTCATCTTCTTATTTCACTCCTAATCATCGTTTTTGACATCAGTGATCACCTCTTACAACCCCATTTGTGACCATAATTTGAAATTTGAAAGATCATGGATATTCTCTGTAAATCACCATGGCCTCTTGTACTGAAACAATGTTGTCTGCTTTCAGAATCAGTTAACAAATCTAAAGCTATGTAGAAACATTAGAAATTAATTGTAGTGTGTGTTTGTCTTGAGTTGGCGTAGCTAATGAGTTCTTTTGTCATCTCATTAAAGAGCCAAGAAATCAAGTAATAAGAACTGGAGGTTGTTTTTTTGAAAGCGCTTTTCTTTCTCACTGATTTACTGCTCTCTTCATGCAAATTTTTTTGCTATGTGGGTTTTTAAAGCTTCTTATGTGAGCAACGGCTCAGAGAGAAAGGTGAACGAGCAAAGACCAGCTGAAAAAGGACAACACTTTAGGACGTTTCTGTGTGACAGATGAAAAGAAAAAAAGAAGAAAAGCAAATGAAACAGACAGCTCCCTTCAGTATTAATGTGTAGCCACCTGAAGTTCCAGCAGAGGGACAGCTGTGTTCAAAGATGTAAAGATGGCAGAGCCAAAAGATCAGAAGATTTTGTTTGTCTGAATGTCATCGAAGGATTATGAGACAACGGGCCACTGGGCACAGAAATAAACTATGTTCGGACCGAAAATGTCAACGTCGTCAACCTGTGCTCTCTTTTTGCCCTTTTGGTAATTGTTAAAATTTTAGTTGTGAAAATAAGCTGACCCCATCAGCTCTTGTACTTGAACCAGTAGGCCTCAATCGACAATTATTTATATTCATACTCTAAAAAAAATTTCTATCATGCTTGGGAATTGATTGAGGGTTTGGCCATTCATTTCCATTGCTTGTGTCCTACTAAAATATCTATTGTAACTGGACGGCTAGCCTTACAATTTTGTACCAACAGTTATGCATGTTCCTTAAACAACAAGTTCTTCTGAATGATGGAGTTGATTGACAAATATCTTGGCAACAATATTTAGAAACAAGTTCTAGATATTTTACCAGTTCTTTGAGAAAATGAAAAAAAATGGAGTAAACTTGTTTGTAGCACCACATGCTAGTAAAAACGTCTAACATTTCACATTAAATTTGATTGATTAAAACTTCCAACATTACTTTTGTTACATAAGTGTTTGGATTTTAGTGATTGGAAAGACATTATTAGCTCTCCTAGCACTTGAATTCTTCTTGACAATTACTGCTTTCCATTGTCCTTGGAAGTCAAATTTGAGAATGATGCCAAATACAACTTGTGCATATTTCAGCTGCAGGTCAAAAGTCTGTATGATTTAACAATTGTTGCACTCAGAGAAGAGGCTAACTACTATTAAAATACAAGATGATAATGGATTTCTATGCATTCGAACACTAGAGCAACTGGCTCACTAATAGGACAGTACTTTGTGTTTGACTGATTTACTGAAGCAAACTGACAAAAGTAAAAATAAAATGTTTATTACTGCAGTAAGTCATGTGAGTCAGCTATTGTGGATTTTGAGATCATTGCTGATTTTGGGGGGAATTTTAAGTAATTGTCCTGAACTGTAATTCAGAAGAAACACAATGGCCTAAAACAATCAAGTCAAGTTTTTTGAACTTTTTAAAAATACCTACAAAACCAATAAGACCCATTTTAACAATATTATAAAGCAACAACACTTTATAAATCAAAATACATCATTGCTGTGAACAAATTGTCATTTCTCAGCAATGTGCTTTAATGCTCATTACCAATCAAAACAAAGACACTGTCACACATTCTAGAAAGGAAAAGCCAAAAGTAGGTATGCTACCACCGTGAATTCTTTTTTTGTCAGATTTGATGGCAATATCTGAACTAAGCAAAACTTGGAAAGTCTTATGCAGATCAGTGTTGCAAAATGTAACCTAATGATTTACACTATTTGATACAACTTCTTTTTATGCATACAAACATAAAAATTCTATACTGTATGGTTGACAGTTACACAGAAGACAGCCCTTCTGTATACATATAGTATTTATCTCTTCTATCCATACAAACACTTTTCCAAAATTGTGTCTTAGGGGACACTGTGTAAGCAGATATCTCTGGGCCTCCCTCTGCCCAGCTACCTCCTCCAGCTCATTCAAAAGGATACTAAGATGTTTTTAGGCTAGCTGTAAGATATAATCTCTCTAACAAGTCCTAGGTCTGCCACAAGGTCTTCGCCCAGTGGAACAAATCTGAAACATCTGCCAAAGAATGCATCTATAAGTCATCCTTACTGGTGCCCAAACTACCTCAACTGCAGTGTTGCCAGATATACAATAATTGTTGTAGTTTTAGGGTCTAATCAATATAAAATAAATAGCTTTTAAAAAGCCCAAACATACAATAGTTATGGCATTTCTGTGAACTGAAAAAAAAACCTTATTCACATGAACACCCACATACCATCAGAAAGTCTGAATTGAACAACCACACCATGTGCTCACAAGACGCACAACATACACCTCATCTACCTGTGGGACGGTGGGAGTACCCACGCCCACATAAGCATGAGGAGAACATGTAAGCTCCACACAGAAAGGCCCCAGGCAGGAGACAAACCTACAACTTCTTGCTGTGAGGAGACCACTGTTTTGCCCTGTTGCCATATAAATACAGTTTGCAATTAAAAATCATATGGTTTGAATAGGATAGCATTATAAAAACACACAATTAGTCTAGCAGAAAATATAGAATTGGTTTTATGCTTTATTTGGCAGCCGTGTATACTAAAAATGCTCTCTTTTGAATATATTTAAGTCATAAAAATTCTTAAGTCAACATTTTCTAAATTCAGTTTCAGATTTCAGTCAGTTTTCACTGCTTCTGTTTCTTGATACCATGAAAAAAAATGAAAGCCATCTCCAAGAGATGGCTTTCAAGTAAAATCAAAGTGTTGAGAGAGTGGCAGATTAGTTCTGAATAAAAGTCTGAGACATTTGCAGTGATACCTCCTGGTTTTTCAAAATGAGTAAAATGTTCCGTATTCAGGTAGGAACTCCTACTTTTTTTTTACTTTCTTTTTTTTTTTACTAAACTGAAACAATTCCTGAATTGCCTTTGCATCTATAGCCTCATGGGACCTGATTAGGCGACCTGTGGACTTCTGTGGGCGAGCTGTTATCAAGTTTCAATTAGTTTGTGTTTTCACTCTGCGCTTACCCTCACACCAGTATCTGTCTGCATTCCAAAATAACTTGATCAAATGGTGTTGTGATTTCTTGATGTGTAAAGATACTGCAAGAAAGTATGATGCAAATGTTTTGGTATATAAAGAAGAACATTTAGTAATGCCATGCAAATGGAAGTAGTAATTAGCCAACACTATAGTACATCACCCAAAGTGGTGCAGCCATCAGTCTATTCCATCATCCCTTTGTAGATATGCGTCTCCCTCTAACTCACACTAATCATTGGTGTGAGTGTGTGCTGTTTTACAGTATGTGTGTTTTTGCACTATAAAAGAAGTGAACAAATTATGGAATGACGGGCTGGCAAATCCATCTTTAAAGAAGGAAGCATGTGATATTTAAACAGAGAAGCAATTTCACACCTCATTTTTGATCAAATGATTGTAAAACATAAAAAAATACTGCAGCCTGCCCAGAGACCTGGTTGGTTTTGGAGACAATAATGAAGCTGAAAATTGTAATTTGAGGTCCATATGCACAGAGAACTTGGAGGCGATAGGGTACATGCAGTGAAAGGGAGGCTGGCTTTGGTGGATATGGCCCCCAACAGAAATGTAATTCATAGCCCCAGGCCCCCAGGATCTTATTATGATCCAAACATGACTATTAATACAAACAGTATCTACAGAAGTTGCAGGAGTTGTTGAAAACACTTTTGCACTTAGCTTTTTTATTTATCTCTGTAAAGGCTCAGGTATAGTTTTTTTTGTTGTTGTTTTGTTTTCTATTGAAGCAAATTGCCAAATAAATGCATCACTGTCAATAACAGGACTGACCACCTCCATCACTGCTGCTCTCCATCTGTGCTCCACCACCGCCGCAGAGTCATGCATGAATTCTCACATGACCGTTCAGACTGATAACCACAAGACCAGTGATCTGAACAGTAAACATACTGTAAGACTAGTCCAAACCAAACAAAATAAACATTAGCAAATAAAATCTTCAACATGCAGACAGGTGCGGTCTGTTTAGCATGAAACAACTCATCTAAAAAAAAAGAAACTGTGGGAAGCTTGTTGGAATCGACAAACTTCCCACAGTCAGCAACACACCAAATGTCAACTAAATGAAACCCAATGTGAGTGACACTCAATGCTTACCGTAGAGAATGGTCACCATGGAAACGGGCATGACCAAGATGCCTAGGAGCATGTCAGCCACCGCCAGTGACATCAAGAAATAATTTGTAGCGTTTTGCAGCTTCTTCTCCAGGGAAACAGCCAGAATCACCAGGATGTTGCCCATAACCGTGATGGCAATGACAACTAAAATAAGCAGCGCAGGCCAGTTCTTCTCCACCGGAGACTCAAAGCGAGGACAGTAAGACCCTGGATGTCCTGCACTGTTAAAATGTGAGAAGTTCACTTGCTGTGTGTTGATGCCACTGTGGGCCACGTTGTTCCTGTGACATCCAAAGTTTGTTGCATTATCCGGTCCAGGTGAAGGCCTGGGGTTTGACTCCAAAGTAGTGACAGTCCTGACAGTGCTGAATATCAGCTCTGACATGTTTCTGCCACGTTGGGTCATGGTGTCACCTCCGTCCCACAATTTTTTAAAGCCTCAAAACTTCTGCCTTGATAGGTTAGAGTGGAGTAAGAAAATGACAAATGATAAATATTTACTGGCTTTTGTTTGTTTTTCCCAGATGATTACGGTAAATCACAGTATGTCCCTTGTGTTTTATTTGTCATTCAAATACAACACATCTATTCCAATACCCCTGAGGGAGCTAAAGCCTTGAAATGTCTGTCAGGATCAACAGATGATCCTCCACACGGGAAAACAAAAATAGCAGACTGCTGAATTCAGTGCAAAGAAAAAGAGAACCTGTTTGATCTCAAAGGACAATACAGTTTGCAGAAAAATTAAATCACCAGGTTAATACCATCACTGTGAGTCTCGTGGCCCTGGAAAGACAGAGAAAAATAAAAAGAAGAAAGAGATGAAAAAAGGAAAGAAGTGCTCTAGTTCCTCAAAATATTCAAACCAAACCTTGAACTGGTTGTGACTCATGTTTTCAAGAAAGAAAAAAAAAACAAGAGTGAGAGAGAGGAAAAGGAAAAAAAAAAAAAAGAATCACATCTTCCGATTATAGAATCCATTTGAAGGCTGAGATATGTCAGTCGCAGGATTCCCATCCATGAAGTCTGGGCATGTCAATGCAGCTCTTATGTTAAAAATATTGGGTCCATGTAGAGTCAGAATTTTACATTCCCTGGTAAAAGCAGCTTTCAGTCAACTCTGTTCCTTGTCAAGCACATAGTCTTTACATGGTGATTTTTATGGAAGATGAGGGGAAAAAAGCAAAAACTTTTGAAACTTGATTGGAAAAAAGTAATCCTTTTGTAAATACCTTTACAGGTATAATTCCATTGTTTGTACTGTCAAATTTATATAGAAATAGTTGGTCGTCCTTGCCTTCTCACCTTAACTTATCCCAACACCTGTGAGGTTGAATGTGCAGCTGACAAAGACGGATGGTGAGCATGATTATATCTGACATGTGTTTGTCCACGTGTCACTAACTTTCCCCTCTACTTTTTTTTTCCTTTTTCATTAAACATTTATGTTAGTCTGGCAAAAATAAAGTCCTGACAGATAAAAAAAGAAAATATTCCATCAGCCCTCTGGAGATCTTATATATTCAGTTTTTTTCCCTCCTCTTGTTTGCATAGAGTCCTCAGTAGAAAATGTCAGTCAGTCTTCATCCACGTCTTCCAACAAGCTGTGCGTTTCTTTACAAAGCTTCATCTCTTCCACATGGTATATTTCCCAGATCCTGTTTTTTCCAAAAAATAACTAAAGGAGGAGGAGAAAAAAAAGAAGGAACCTCCTGTCTCTATGAGAACCATCAGCAGACTGAAGAGGTTTTATGTTCACTTCTTCAGAAGAGTGTCAAGTTGTTAGTCTTTAGCGGTGACCGGGAGCTGTGCGCTTCTCTGCTATTTTCTCTCCTCACGCTGCTTTTCACAGGCTGCTTCTCTTTCTCTCTGCGGGGATCTCCTGCTCTGTCTCTCTCTCTCTCTCTCTCTCTCTCTCTCTCTCTCTCTCTCTCTCTCTCTGTGTGTTTCTACCCAGGGTCTCTCTCCCTCGTATGGCATTGGCTGGCTCGCTTTCTCTCAAGTGTCTCTTGTGCCCTTTTCAGAATCTGTAAGTCCTAACGCTTGGTTCACATTTACTTCAACAGATACACAAAAATTTAAACTGTGTAATAATTTTAATATTTAAAATTAGAAAAAGTGCCAAGTAAAAAAAAAACAGAATCTCATGGCATATCATATCTGTTGAGGTGGAAAAATTTGAAAGAAAAGCAAAAAAAGTGCAATCCTTTACGTTCACCATCTGGTGTGACCATCTTGTGTAGTATTTTGAACATAAACAAAAACATTCAAAACTGGATCTCTGGCAAATGTCTACATTCAGCCCAAAAACCCTTCATGATTCACTTCCGTTCAACCCATAAAGCGATGGTAAGATATCTTGGTCTTTTACCAATACTTGCCTAATAATTCCCAAACATGCCCCTTCCCACTGGATGAAGACCCTGCTGCACTTTCCATCACCCATGAGTTATTAGAACAAGGCTGGATCGCAGCAAACTTGGAAAACCTTCATTGTGAAAAAATCATGACACTGCTTAATGTCCTAAACCAAATAGATTTTTCCTGTTATTTCCCATGTCCTGAGACACTTTCCAGCACACTCACCATTTGCTTGCCTTGGCATGACGCTCTTGGACAGTGTCAGGATGCAGAAATATGCTAGAAAATGATACCTCTATAGCACAAACCAGCATGAGTATCATGTTGGTTTGATCATGATTATAGCCTAGGCATGAGATGAGAGTGGCCAGTCCTGCTTCAAACTCTAAAACAAACAAGCAACGCCAGTCTATGTTGGCTCCATGTCATGAATACACGGCTACTTCTGCCACCTCCACTCCACCCAGGACTCTTGTACGCTGACATCTCAGTGATAAACCATCACAATCTTGCTATTGATATTTTGTGCTCAAAACCTTCCACAACTTTTTGTTCTACCATGCCTAATGGGAAACCCACTGTTTCCTAATACACACTTCAAAACATTGCCAAGACCCTGCAAAGTGCAGCCAAGTTCTGGCTGATTTTTACAAAGTTGCAAATCAAAATTTAAAACATCTCATCCCAAACTGATCTTGAAAAAAGTAGCTGAGTTGAGTGGTACTTCAAAAGAGGATATATTATGCAGTGCTATTTTCTTTACATTGGCTCCTTGTGAAATCTAGGACAGATTGTTTTTTTTCTTATCACGTTCAGGGTCTTATCTTAAGGATCTTGTTTCCGTCAACTGCACTAAAACTGATCACCTTCAGATAGTAAGGCTGTTGACTGTTCCAAGGTATTGCAGGTCCAGATTTGGAAGCAAAGCCTTTAGTTTTCAGACATTTGGGTTGAGAAACCACCAGTTCCCAGTTGGTGTTCAAAATTAATCTGTTTTTAAACCAAACCTAAAATGTACCTCCTTAAAAATGACATTGTTGATTGTAATAGTAATAACTGGCACTTAAAAATAAATGTTTTCATACAAACAGTACAAATTTTAAACACACATTAGTTCTTTAGTAATTTTTCAGGTCACAAAAGGATGATGTCATGAAACTATGCAGAAATGAACATTACATTATTTATTGTTCTATTTTTCCTGTGCATAGTGCATTCTAAAAAGGGAACAATTGTGAAACACTTGAAGCAATACAAGGATTTCACATGAAAACAGATGTGGTGTGTACATGTTGTACATTGTTCTCTACACAAGTTTGATATTTCAGTCTCTTTACTTGAAGCATGAATAATGTTCTTAACATACATCATAATTTATTCACTATCCCCTAATGCCCACAGGCTCGCTTTGCAGTGTTTCAGGAGCAGGGCATCTGATCCTCAACAACCACATTTCTAATGTAGTTTAGGGATGACTTACCCTCCCTGTCCTCACTTTATAGCATAGTACAGCAAAAGGCTTCCTGTGTTCCTCTGTCTTGATGTCAATCATTTAAAAGTTCTGCCCAAATGCTAAAATTTGTAAGTTTGAATATTTTTTTTAGTTCCACGTCTAAAACCTTTCTGAAGATTTGCATTTTGATGACTGAATTTAAGTAGAAATATGTTGAAATCTTTGCTCCAATGTTAACTTGAGAGAATCATGTCTTTATTGCAAATGTGTCAGCTATTGCATCATTACATCCACTAACCAATGTTCACTTTGTGCACAAATAAAACTGAACACGTGCATGACATGCCCACATAATGAAAAGGTCCCAAAATTTTACAATACAGATAAAAAGATAAATAAATAACTGGCATAGATCATCTGCTATAAGACTGTATTCTCTACTCCAATGTAAATCAAGCTTCTCACATTCTCTCACACACCTCTTTAAATGTCAGCACAGTTCTGCTGTTAAGAACCACTCTTCATTTTAGAGTTAAAGAGGTTTCAAATTACAGGGTGGTTGGGTGGTGTTTAGTGTTCCTAATTAATCCCCCCAAAAGTTGCATAATTTTTGACTACTGGTAGGATAATGATTGATGGTTATGACCTGGTGCTTTTACTATATATTTATCTTATTTAAGTATTGTTTTAAGTATTAAGCGGAATCTTGTTTTATGATTTGACACCCCCTAAAGTGGACCATACTAATTCTAACCTCTCCGTTCCCTGACCTTATGCTTATTTCAGTGTTATAGCAACAACAGGCTAAGCAGACCCAAATGAAGAAGAAAATATTTGAATGTTTTGGTTTTTGAATTAGGTAGAATGCTAATCACTGTAATGTTAGCCATAAGTTACAGTTAAGCTAACAATAACAAATTTAAGCTGTCTTGCCCAGCATTACTGAACTAATGTTAGGACATTCTTTGGAGGAGGTGGCTGTCAAAATCTGTTTCTTCTATCCAAATCTTGCAACAGGTAGGCAGGCGAGAAGGTATAGATCCAAAAGATGTTTAATAATTAACAAAAGCTAGACCAGGTAATAATAACCCAAGACAGGGACAGAACATGACACATATATATATGAGGATCTGACAGCAAATTAATAAAACCAGTGAGCTTAAATCTACTGGAAGGGGTTATTACCAAGCAGAAGCAGGTGAGCAGATTACAAATTGCTAACAGGTGAATGTGTAAAGGCAAGAAAGAGTAAAGGCTGCTACATCCTCTACAAGAACCAAAAAGGGTTTCGCTCTCTCAGGGCTGTGAGAAAAAAATTACTTAATTTTTATTTAGTTTGAGCCCTGGTTTGGGAGTTTTTGCACCTTGCTCTCGACACATGATCTGGGCAGAACTTTTTCTTGTGTGGTGTCTGACAACTATTGTGCGATTGGTCAGAAAGTTGAAGTTGGTGTAGAAAAGTGGAAAAGTTGACATTTTTGCTATAAGGATTTCCCAGGAGTTCTACACTTGAGTTTCTTGTAAATTATGAAATGAAACTTTAATCTTGTTCTTGCCACCTTGAGAAAAATAACAATTTTCTAGGTTCCTGCAGATTATGCAACAAACTTTGCTGAGGGGAAACTAGGAGCAGGAACATGGAAAACAAAAACCTATGAATGCCAGGCTAAACAACAGCCTTCATGTCACTATCACAGACTGATCATAAATTGCACCTTCAGTCTGAAGTTCTGGTTCTAAAAATAGTTGATAAACAGTAGTCAGGTATTTACACCCCAGACACTTGTCTGCATAATTTAACTCCTCCAAAACATAGTGTTTTCACCACAGTTTTTAACTCAAAACATAAAAATGTGGCATAAAAAGGGGATGACAACAGACTTTCTAATACCTCTCCTCCTCTCCCGTCTCTTCTTAGTCTATGAGTAAAATGTTTGCATAGTCTCTTTAACTAAATCCTCTTAGAAGGCGAGGTTCAGTTTCTGCATAGTATTCCTTTAAGCTTATGATAATCTCCCCGTGGATTTCCCAAGAAACACACCAAGTGAAACCGATTCAAAGCAAAGCTGTGATACAGGTTGTATTTTATTAGTGCTGTCACACAAATCTGAATATCTTTGTTTATTGTCATGAAGGCCTTGTCTAAGTTACATGTGCACTTTATGTAAAATATTTAAATATGTTCAATATGCTTTCACAGAGCAGCAGTATTCTTCTTAAGAAATGTGAAAACAAAGTTTATTTTGACTCCAGTGCCAAAAAAATTTAAATAAAAAAAGTGTATTTATTAAATCACAACTCATAGCATTTTTAGGTTTAGTAGCATGGTTTTGTCATTGTCTTTGCAGCGTCATAATTGTGAGAAGATTGTTATTTATTTTTTAGCTGTCAGATTTCCCTCTGGTCTGTTGTCAGAAAATGAGCAGACTCATTCTATATAAAAACCCAGCTATAGGTGGCTCATTCTGGTCTCACACTTGTGGAGCTGTTACTGACTGAATTTGGGTGTTTGCTCAGGTGGAAAAGTAAAAAAAAAAAGCTTTGGGCTTCAGGGAGTTCTATGTCCATGAAGATAACACAACAGAGACACTGGCGTGCACGTAGATACACTCCCTCATATGGGCATAACAGGGAGCCTTCATCGTGGTTATTTCTACACACCTACCCTGCACTTCTGTCCTGGTCCTGGTGTGCTTAAAGTAACAAGCCATCATTTAGCCTGTTCTTGAATATTTTTTTTTTAAATAAAAAAATATTCTGTATATAGCAGCAGAAACTAGTTGTAAGAAAATGCTCCATCAGTTGTTTGAGCTGCAGATCATTAGGTAAAGCCATGCTCTGTGTTGTTGCTAGGTGCTGCTTTCCTTTAATTTCCAGAGGTGAAGTAAAAGCAGTGTTCCTCTCCAGAACGTCATCAAGCTATTTTGTCGAAGCAGGAGCTGTTCAAGTAAAATCAGAATGAAAATTATAATGTGTTTCCTCTGTCTGAGTCTGTCTGGCTCATTTTCTTTTTTGCTGCTGTCTCCTTCTGACTCACACATACTTAATGGATGTTATGTGTGTTCGCTGACATGTCTTTCTTCCTAACATTGTGTTTTCAGTCTTGCTGAAGAAAAGCACATTGGAAATCATAACGAAGACATTTAGAAATAAAATTTCAATGAGTGTAGCTTTAGATGTTTGTTCATCATTGTGCTGTTGTGTTAAATACTTCTTTCTAATAGCCATAAACTGTATCGTCTTCATTTTCTCATTAATCCTTACTTGACTTTTTACAATGCTACATATGTGTGCAGAATTGAATTGAATAATTGATTTTTTTACTTAAACTCCTCCACTTGGGGCAGGACATCTTCCCCGACCTGGAGAAGGCACTCTACCCTTTTCCGGCTCAAGACCATGGCCTCGGATTTGGAGGCACTGATCCTCATCCCGGCCGTTTCACACTCGGCTGTGAACCGCTCCAGTGAGAGCTGTAGATCACGGTCTGATGAAGCCAGTAGGACCACATC
>NC_051435.1:27697596-27722052 GCF_001649575.2 Kryptolebias marmoratus | reverse complement strand
GATCTACGTTCCTACCCTCATCTATGGTCACGAGCTTTGGGTGGAGGGACTATGTTTCTCGGCTGGCCTGGGAACGCCTTGGGATTCCCCCGGAGGAGCTGGCCCAAGTGGCTGGGGAGAGGGAAGTCTGGGTCTTCCTGCTTAGGCTGCTGCCCCCGCGACCCGACCCCGGATAAGCGGAAGACAATGGATGGATGGATGGATGGAATTGATTTTTTTTTCTTTTATTCTTTGCCTCAATCTCAAACAAAGATTCAGATTTTCTCAGGATTGTGTGAAATGACAGATCATTTCACTTTTTCATCCTTCACAGAAGAAAAGCAGCTCTTATGTTTTTTCTATGTGACTCTTTGATTCAGTTCTATGAGATTGTCAATTTATTTAGTCAATGTTTTACTTTTTTTAACTAATCTACTGTATGCTAACCTCTTATACCAACATTTAGCCACAATTATTTGTAAGAAAAATATATACTATATTAAAGTTTATGTCACTTTTCAGTTGTATATAATTTTATTATTATTATTTTAAACTGTTTTCATTATTTATCTGTAATAATCTGGAGTATTTTGTGTAGGTAATAACTTATAATGCAAGTAGAAATCTAGTTATATTTTCTGTAGTAAAGAAACAACATTTAAAGAATTCCAGGGGGTGAACACTTTTGCAAAACAATATTATTTGACAAAATTACCATCCACATACAATGCACTGAGGACTCAGCTATTGTATGATTCTGGCTGTTGTCACATATACAAACAATGATTTCTTAGACAGAAAGTTAAAGGAATAGTATGGTCATATTGAAAGTAATGTTCTGTCAAGTAGTTATCAATAGTTGTTACCTTATCAATTGGACATCAGTCATAGAGCACTGAGGATGACAAGAAAGGCAAAATACTTGTTTGGGCTTAGGCTAATGGCTAACCTAACAAGTGTCCATTTATCATTTTTTTAGGCTTATAAAACAACTCTTTCTCAAAAACAAAATACCAGTGTGAAAAAAAAGCTACATGCACTAATATTGAACCTCTTCACCTTAGGAAAACACTGCTTGTTTAGGTTGTTACTGTTTTCTCAACTAAACAAAGCTTGTGTTACTATGCAAACGCATGTGTATGGTTATGGTTTTTGAGAAAGAGTTGTTTCATATGCCTGAAAAGCGATAATTTATGGGAAACTGGGTTCTCGTTCTGGAACACAGTTTTAAAAATACAGTTTAGGAGCTGTTTCTATGTGGATGCAAGACTGAAATGTAAAAAAAAAAAACAGGAAATATAATCTCCTGTAGACAGGGCCTCAGAAAAAAGAAAAAAGCTGACATTACCATATAAGCCTTGGGACATGTTTGGAGTACAAGGAACTGATGCAGGTCTGTGGTTCTTGGTTGCTTTGACAGATCAAAGCTTTTTTTGTCAAAACTGTTCCAGTAGGTCGACTAGGCCACCTTCTGCCACAGAAAACATTCACAGACAAACATTTCAGCTATCAACTCATTTTCCTTGACACTAAACATGGACTTGAATCCTCCCACTCTTGATTGAACTTCTGTTATCAGTGAGGTGTCTGGGCTACATCTGTGTTGCGATGGGGCCTGACTTCCAAGTTGAGAGATTGTCTCCGGGTACAATCCCTTTTCGGGAAGTGGATTGTGCGCTTCTAAGCTCACATTGTTGAAAAGCAACTGCACAAAGACGTATATGGAGGTTATCTGTTGCCTGTCTCAGGACCCCAGCTTATCACCACCAAGGGAATTGAATGTATTTGAATCCATACTGTTAGGGTCCGTCCCAGTGGGATGTATGTGTGTTTTATTCTACAACTGGGTGTGGTAAATGTTTATAAAAAGCAGCCCCCACAGGGGATTTTACTGATTGGGCCAGAAGTCCCGATTCAGCACAGACTCTGTTATTTTGAATAAACTCTCACTGTTCAAGAATAACTCATGTTTGTAAAGTCATTTCTTTGATCATTACACCACTGCTGGAATTATGAAGACCCAGAAAAATGTCCACCTTTTGAAGACACTTCATCAGTTGTTTCAGTTGTGGGCAAGTTGAGGTTTTGAGTTTCGTGCAAAGTGTCCACAAACTGACCTGCCCTCCTCTGCCTCTGATTGGCTCATATCCTGAATTATGGGCAGAAACTTGTGCCATCAGAAACTCAAATTGAATTGTTCAAACTGAATCTGTATGTGTATTTTAAAATTAAATCCATTGGTTTTAAAATTTATTTCACTAAAGTGAAACTGAATTTAATGGTTTGAAACTGAAATGATTTGCTTTTAAACTGTATTTTGTTGTATTCAAAATTCAGTTTGACTATTTTCATCTTCAGTTCTATACCATATTTTCCAGACTATAAGGCGCACTTAAATGCCGTCAATTTTCTCAAAAAATGACAGTGCACCTTATAATCCAGAGCACCTTATATATGTAAGAAGTCGTAATGTTTTAGTACGACTTTGGTAAACTACAAAGCTGCACTGCTTGCAGTATTAAGGCTCAGGTATAGTTGCGCTTGGCGTAGTGTTGTGCATGGCGCGCGGACCTCAGTGAGTGGTGTAGTATGGAGTTTATATTTGATGCTTACGTCTATGCAGTATTCTTCCATGAGTTTTGAACCGTTTGATTATCTTTGTGATCTCTCATAGAGGGATCATATAAATGCTGATACAGGTGAACCAGCTCCGCTAGAGCACCGAAATGTTCCATCTTGAATGGAGCACGGTGCACACGAAGTTACAAAACGATGCGCCTTGTCTGCTGACATCAAGCAGTGGGTGCAGCAGTGTGAAAGGTGTCAGGTGGCTAAGGACTCTACACCTGCGTCCCACAGTTATATGGGACATTTTCTTGCTTCATGGCCTAATGAGATATTGGCTATCGATTTTACCTTGCTTGAACCAACTCGTAATGGGACTGAGAATGTTCTGGTCATGACAGATGTATTTACTAAGTACACCATGGCCGTTCCCACCCGTGATCAACGAGCCTCCACTGTTGCCCAAGTAATCACTCAGGAGTGGTTTTGTAAGTTCGGTGTACCTAACCACATCCATTCGGACCAGGGAAGGTGTTTTGAGAGTGCCATCCTCCAGCAACTTTGTTGGCTGTATGGGGTGAGGAAGTCTCGAACCACAGCATACCACCCTGCTCGGAATGGTCAATGTGAACGCTTCAACCACACCCTGCACAATCTCCTACGGACTCTTCCACTCTCTCGAAAACAGGACTAGGCTGCTTGTCTTCCTCAAGTGCTCTTTTCATATAACACCACACCTCACCAATGCACGGGGGAGCCGCCTTTCTTTTTGATGTTTGGGCGAGAGCCCAACCTTCCAGTTGACTTTGCCCTTGGTCAAGTGCCCAATCCCATTCCTGGGACAGTACAGAACTGGGTAGCAGAACATTGTTCAAAGCTCAATGTGGCTTTTTCTGTTGCCCGTGAGCATCTGGTTGTGAATGCTAGCCGCAGAAAGGAAAGGTATGATCTTCGGGTCAGGGAGGCCCCTCTGCAGATTGGTCAGGTGGTCTATTTACGAGATCACAGCTTCAGCGGGCGCCACGAAATTCAGGACATCTAGCATTCTGATCTATTTCGAGTGTTGAAGGTCCCTGTTGGGGACAGCCCAATATACACCATCGCTCCAGTTGCTAATCCGCATGTACTTCGCCATGTGCATCGGGACATGCTTAAGGCTCAAGTTCTGTCTGGCCCAACATGTGGATCTTACAGGACAGAATCGCTTCCCCAGGAGTGCTCAGATAGTGACTCTTCCATGGAGGATGACTTTTGTATTGTGGCTCCTTCGACTTCTTGCCCTCCAACATCTGTGGCTCCTATGGTTCCCTCTGATCTTGGCCCTGCTAGTTATCTTGTCAGTGCTCCAGTGGAGAGTGCACCCATAAGGAGCAACAGTAACCAAGATATTGAGGAACTGGCACCAAGTATTAATTAGCCAGTCTTGCGTCGCACTACACGTGCAACTGCTGGGCAACATTCTAACGTTTACCATCTCCCCTGGGCACTCAATGGGTCACCTTCAGGATCGGTGTAAAATTGCTGTTGTTCCAGGTGGTGGTTGCCCTGTAGTTGTTGTCGGGGTGCTGACAAAGAAAAGTGGGGTAGAATGTGGCAGGTCGGTGCAGATTTACCTTTAAGGTGAGTGGTGGCAGGCACCCACGCCGCCTTTAAAGCCAGGTGTGCGCTATGCACACTCAGACATAGTCTTGCGGGGCTTCCTGGTGACACCTTGCTGTGTGCTCCTGTGGTGAATTGTTTGGGGCGGTGCCTTCACCAGGCGCCGTGCTTGCCATCGTCGTATTCAGGACTGCAGTTGGGTTGTGTGGTTGGGTGTGCGCCGTGGGCTTGTGGTTTTTGCCGGGATCTTGGACCGTATATTTTGGTGTCTCCTCCCTTCCTCCTGCGGCATTTAGGTGTGCGCACCTGATCAGCGGGTGCGCAGCACAAGGTGTGCAGCTGCGTTGAGGCTGCGTCCACCTCCTGCTGAAGGGGCCGTTGTTTTGTCCTAGTTTTGCTGCTTTATGCCGTTACCCTTTGGATTACGAACTACCCAATTAATAATTGTATTTTATTTAGGTAAGGGCTCAACCTGCCTATGGTGAGTCTTTTGTAATTTAACTGCATGTTTATTCGCTGATGCTGTTTTTTTCCTTTGCATGTCAATTTATGTATAATTTGCCTGCATGTTTGGTGTTCTGTTATTTTATTACTGATTGCTTTGTTTGTTTTTTCATTTGGTTGCAGTACATTGTTTGTTGTGCACTAACATATTTTTTCTTTGTTATTTCTTAATTGGGGTTGACGTATCCAGTGAATGTCGAAGGGCTAGTGTGCAACAGATACTTTGATAATCATGTCCAGATTTTAATTCTTTGTCAGCTTACTTTTTTAACTCTTGTGTAAATAAATTATTAATTTTAGACCAATGATCCACCTCTCTTTATTGTCCTGACCTAGCTGCCTTTTTTTTGGTAAAGGTTGGAAAGTTTGACAGTCCCAGGGTTAAATCCCTGGGTGGCATTGTGGGTTAAAGTATTTTATAATTTAAGTCTCAGACAACGCTCACTTCACAGTTGATTACCAAATAATGTTAGCTACGATGACATAATATAATAAATGGTCAAATAACCAAAATTATTGTTCAGTCTTATTTGTTAAAGGTAATTCTACGTAATATAAAATCCAGTCATATAAAATCTGTGGTTACTCCTGCTGGCTCTTAGAGAGAGGAGAGATCCGTCCAACATGGTGGTGGCGCCAAAACGCGCTCCAACACGTAATGAGGCATCTACATTATGTCTGTGCAATATCGATCGATCTGGACAAGATAAGCCAGTCAGACCTATCAGCTATGGAGACTTACTGTGTTTCAAGGATCAAACCGCTGTTAAACGAGTCCCCGATCAGTGGTTCTAGCGCCACCATAGTATCCACTACATTACCCTAACTGCCACATAGAGCAAAATGTGTCTCTTTTAAATCCAAACCATTTAAAACAAAAAAACATTTAAAACAGGATGCAGAAATTGAATTGTAAGGGATGTATGGCATTCCTAGCAACAGGACATGAGGTAATTAGACCATATTCCCCACAAATTTTCATTACAACCATATGAGAACATGAAACAGGCAATAGTCCTAAATCATAATGTGTTTTTTGTCAGTGCTTGTTATTAAGAATTTTATAAATGAATATTTATATTAGTATTGCTTTCTCTCACATTTATAACTTTTCTATGTTCAGAATGGTGTTACAGTTCATCTCAGTGTGGGGTTTGTGTTTTGCAACATTTTAAAAAATAATAAAATAATTACCAATAACAATTCAACCTGGAGAGACTTACACAGAGAAAAGCTGCAATTAAATAGTTTTATTGGACATGAAAGACATAAGATTTTGGCGCTCGGACCCTGGCAGAAGACATGAGTGCTGTGAATAGCAATGAACTTTGATGAGAAGTTAAGGGTGAGGATTGGAGGAGTCTTCCCCGGGCCGGACACTGGTGGTGGACTTTGAAGAGAGAAAAGGAAGCTTGAAGGAGGTGGGAAAATAATGGTGGAGAAGGGGCAGAGGTGGGTTGAAGTTCGGCTGGTGAACAAATGAAACCCTGATGGTAGTCTTTTTAAACGAAGGTTTTCTTGCTTATTGGTTAAGATGAAGGCGCAGTCTGATGCTGATAGGCTGCAGTTGGGGAATGATGCGCATGGCAAAGTTAAGATGACCAAGCAGGAATAGAAGCTGATGCTTAGAAAGAACTGAGGATGAGATGTAGGACTGAGAAATCTCAAAGATATGGGACAATTTGTCTGCAGGCAGTGAAGCAACCATTTCTTCAGAATCCAGGGTAATACCCAGGAAATCTAACTTTTTAGCTGGACCTATGGTCTTTTCCTCAGAGAGAGGAACACCGACACAGAGGAAGAGCTGTTTGAGTTTCGAAAGAGAGGGGGCAAGGGAGTGAGAGGGGGGGTCAATCAGCAGGAAATCATCGAGCAGATGCAGCACGGAAGGAAGTTAGATAATGTTGAGAAGAATCCAACAAAGGGCTTCAGACAGCATGTTGAATAAACAGGGGGGGGGGGGACCTGAGTTGCAGCCTGAGAGCTGAGAGTTGCAGAAGTGAGCGGTGGTGACGTGGCAGGGCTGGCATAGGCGCACTCTTGCAAACACGCTGAAAGAATGGATATGGAGCGCTAGAGAATGTCCATTGAAGCGACAAGCGTGGAGGAGAGATGAAGAATGTTGGCAGAAGAAAGGGGAGATGATGGATGGCGGTCTGAAGAAGGGACGGCAGTCGAGGAGACGGAGATCCGGGTTGAGGCGGCTGATACAGGAGAAGGACTTTGAGCTGGAGCTGATGGCCCAGGCGAAGCAGGAGCCAAAGTTTAGGTGGACGAAGGACGGCCCCTGTGGCGCTTAGCTGGGGGAGCGGAGAATTTACGGGTCCACTTTCCACTGATGGTAGCTGGAGGAGGTGGAGATGATGGAGGAAGAGACAGTGAGGAGTGTCCGTATGGCAGAAGAACGGCGAGTGAGGCTATTTGTGAAGATCCGAGGCCGGAGCTGGGAGATATCCCCTTAGATCGGAGGAGCGTGAGAGGGGACTGAGGATCCGAGCAGGCAGCCAAACGAACACTTCGATGAACAGGAAGAGAGGAGGAAGGACCAGAATCCTCGAAGAAAAGGCCCAGGGGCCCGGCTGGGTTATCTGACTGGAAGTCTGACATGTTTTGGATCGCGCACCAACTTACTTGAAGTTCGGCTGGTGAACAGATGAAACCCTGATGGTAGTCTTTTTAAACAAAGGCTTGCTCGCTGATTGGTTAAGATGGAGGTGCGGTCTGATGCTGATAGGCTGCAGTGGAGGCGCATGATGCAGCGATTGGATGATGCAGGTGAGGCTGAATCATATCTTTCAGTTTTAATTTTTGCCTACACTCCATGACAGTATAGTGCAAAACAAAAAAGGGTAACTATTTATATGATTAAAAAGAATATGAAGTGGTTTTCTGTACACTAAAAATACATTATTAGGACCACATTTTTTTTAAGAGGATAAAGGAACAAACTAAACAAAATATGCAAACAGGGAGATGTGAAAGTTGAGCTAAAAGCCTTCCAACCTGTTGTAAAGCACCTATAGGCACAAAAATCTTCAATTAGCATTCTTCCTATTTAATTACAAATCTTGCCTTTTTTCCTGTAAATGTTTTAAATTCCACTGAGGATGTTTTTTCCCCATCCACCACTACATTATAAAGCGTCCACTGAGACTCAGATCAAGTCTTCTTTTTACAACCATTTTCTCTGACTGTCTTCTTTTTCTCTCCCTTATGGTCCCTCTCAGTCAAAAGGGTAATTACAGTCAAACTCGTTCACTCACTGAGTCCCTAAGTGTCTCTTATACTCTCCATCATTTACTCTTTTTCATTCTCTTTCTAGCTGACTGACTGCCAGCTCTGCTGTAGCTCCATCTCTTTGCATTTCTTCCGTGTATTTTCTGCCTGTCTGTGTTTTACAGCAACAGCAGGTTGCTATAAAACAATTACAACAACAACAAGAATAGTTAAAATGTTCACCTTTAAGAAATTGTAAAAAAAAATGTAATAGCTACAACAGACATAAGTACACAGAATGAAGCACTTGTTTAGCATTAAAAGAAGCAACATAACATAACGTGTGAGGCTTTGTAACTGATGGATGGCAGAGAGTCAGCAGGAGAGAGAAAATAAAGATGAATAAACAGCATATTGTATCTATAAAACATAAACAAAATCATCCAGATAACCATTCATGCAGAGAAAACAAACAGAGAAGTGAAAAGCTGATGCTCTTATCTTTGACTGTTGGCCCTGTCAGTATAAGTTTACAGTTTTTTTATATACAGCAGAGCAAGAGACAACAGGTATGACAAAAGAAAGTTAAAGTGACAGAAGTTATGATACTTTCTGAAAATTTAGGGCATATATTTGAAGTTCAATACTCTTGCCTGTGTTTTGAGCAGATTTTCACATTTTTAGCTAAGTGGTGAGGGAATTCTTTCATTTTCAGGCATATTGTGTTTGTTTTAAAAATGCATGACTGACTAAATGAACAGGATCACTGGTGACTGACTCAGATCCGAGTCCATAAAGTGAACTGAATTTACCAACTCTATTTGGGATAGTGTTGGGAGGGCTCCATTAAGCCTTTCTTATATTATACAGCTAAATTTAGTATTATCATCTGCCTGGACTGACTTGGTCATAAGGATTCAGCAGACTCCTTAGCTAAAACACCTGCCTGTAGATGTTTCGCTAAGACCTATATGTGGCTTTTATTGACAATTTTGTACTGTTATAAAGTCACAGAGAGCTTTTTGGCCACCCATACAGAACTGGAGATGACATACTGGCAGTAACACAACCTATGCATTCTGTCCCACATGTGGCGCCCACATCACGGCCATTAATGTTCCATTTGATTCATGACTGGAAATGACTGATATGTAACTGGTGCTTTAGTAGTACCAGTCCTTAAAACTCCAAATCTAACATGAGACTTGGATGACATACAAATCCATTCAGTATCTCTGGTAGGCACCATAAATTTCAGTCAGACCCTCTAATAGACAAAAACACCACAGAAAAAGCAGTATTAGTCACTACACCCATCTCATGCATAAAATATCATAACTATACACAGTTAATTGTGAACTTATTTGGTCTCTTTCTTCCACTGTTTCTGAGTCATCTCTCACCCCCCATGCCCCCCACCCCTTCACTCCTTCACTGTTTTAATTAGTAATTGTAATGTTGGCTGTTTAGCAGGCCTTTAATACAATTAGAAAGTCTAAGTACCGTTAGTTTTAGCTTTGTCATGTTTTAGCTTATTTAGCCTTCCTGTACATTTAGTTTAATTCCTGTAAATTTAGTTTAGTTTAGTTTATGTTAGCTCATGTTTTAGATGTTGTTAGATTGTTAGATTCCTAATTGTTGTTTAGTTCAGCTTTAACTTTATGATGATTTTATTTAAACTATTTTAGCTACTATTTTGACTGTCTTAGCTCATGCTTAGATATTTCTGGTTTCGTGATTTTATTTAGATTATCCTATATTTTATTTAGATTATACATGATTGATGTGTTGATTCTGTTGTTGTTTCTGTTGTAAAGCGCTTTGGATCGCCTTGTTGCTGAAAAGTGCTATATAAATAAATCTCATTTCACTTCACTTCATGTCACAGCTATCCCAGATGACAAATTCCAGACAGTTCAGAAGAAAATAGAGGGATTGTGGCATTCTGTTTATTCTTCCTTATCATTCAGTCCTAAATGTCAAATGATTTATAACTGTTTTAAAAGCCTGGTGCTCAGCGTCTCCCACCCTAACCTGAGGACACAAAATGGTTTTGATTTGTTGTTTTTTAGTGGTCCACCTGAGCTTTGCTTTTTAGTTTTCTAAATTTGTAACAGATTTGGTACCTAAAACAGATAAAGACATTGCTGGAGATTTTAACTTTAAAAAACCTTTAGTAGATTTACATTAATTGTTTCTGCCCTCTGAGGGTTTATGTGGTGCTGTAAATTTTCTTTACATTTTTGTATTTTGTTGAACTACATATCAGCATTAATTTTGCAAAAATTCAGTTCAGCTTATTTATATAGTGCCACGTCACAACACAATTAGTTTCAGGGCACTGTACAAAAACATTCAAATTCATTAAAAAAGCCACTTATTAAAAGTTATATAATTAAGGAAGCCATCAGATTGCATCAAAAGTTCATGTTGTCGTAATCTCCCATCCTGAGCAGCACATTGGTGACAGTGGAAAGGAAAACCTCACAGGAAGAAATCTCCAGCAAAACCAGGCTCTGGACGGATGGCCATCTGCTTCGACTGAGTGGAGTTTGACGGAATAGGAAAGAAACATAGAAATAATTAGTGACAGTAATATTTACATATACAAACATGGAGAGTAGAGTAAGTGAGGAAATGTGTTAAAAAATTGTGCACATGCTTAAGCTTCCTCTCATGTCTTTATATTTAATCAGCCAGTAGTCTTGAGCGACTATTGTCCAGGGTTTCTGACAATCTTCCAAGGTTTTTCTTTGAAAAACACTGACATATAGTAATGAAATTATGTTGAAAGCTGCCCAGTGTCATAAAAATGTTCTGTTTCCAAGAAGAACGCTTTTACTTCTGTGGTTTCCATTTAAAGGCAAACTCATTAGAATTTCAGTAAATCAAATGTGCATCACATTTTCCTGCATTTTGTCTCTAGTGTCTTTGAGTGCATGGGTCATTTGTGCTGGCAGTATGAGGTTTAGTCACAGCTTATGCACTGCAAGTCTTCAAACCTTTAAAGATCACTTTTCCCATGTCTGCACTTCTAGTCCTTAACACACGTGTAGCATGTAGGCTCATCATTATTACACCAGGTGGAAGACTTTTCTATTTTGAAAAGCTTTTTCCTCAACAGGCGACCAATAACCTGCAGTGGATGATTGTGTTTTGCCACAGTAAACTTGCTGCATTTTATAACCCCATCTCTAAATTGATTTTTGTAGCATCATTGCTTTGTAAAGATGTTTTTAGACAGATACTGATGTAAGGATGAAAAAGGATCATCAGTGTGTACATGTGTGTATTGTTTTCTCAACAAGTAAAATGACTTTAAGTTGGAAGAGTAGTGGACTATGTAACAATGAAGATATTTTGCATCTGCTAATCAGCTCATTTTAGTTTTATTCACATTCTTTCAGTCTAACAGATAATGTCAGATTTACAAATTCCTTTATCAGGGCTCATTAAAGAAACTGATTGAAATCAGATTTTGACACAAAGGACAGATTAGTGTAGTTCTAAGAGCTCAAAAAATTACATACAAAAGGTTTTTGAGTCA
Organism: Kryptolebias marmoratus; assembly: GCF_001649575.2. Taxonomy (NCBI): domain Eukaryota; kingdom Metazoa; phylum Chordata; class Actinopteri; order Cyprinodontiformes; family Rivulidae; genus Kryptolebias; species Kryptolebias marmoratus. Next base: position 27,710,642 of record NC_051435.1, on the reverse strand, counting down.
CAGTCAATCAGGCTTACCTTAACCTTAATATTTCATCCTCATTTTCTCAGCTGCTTCTTTTCTCAACAAAAAGACTGGAGATATGCAGCTTTTCAGAAACAATGCCATTGGGGCTTATTTCAAGCATGCCCGCTATTACTTTGAGGCCTAAAAACTAAACAACAAGCAATATATATATATATATTTTTATGATTTTTCTACATGTTACTTTGTCCTAATTCTGTTGGTAACACAGTTTGATTCTGTGCTGAGAAGGCTATTATCTGAACGTAAATTGTAAATGGTATTCTAATTTTTTTTTTTTTTTGGTAGAATTTTCTAAGATTGCTCTTTTTGAAATGTTGTTAATGTAGACAATCTCACCACTTAGTGACATGGTGTGGGTATTTCAATGTTTTTGTTAGAATAATGCAGATGGAGAAATTTTTATAAATGCAGAAAGCAAAGCAGTACATCTGTTCAAAAAAACCCCAAAACAAAACAAAAATACTATAACTTTTCATTCACCCTCACATAGAGGTGTGGTGATTTGGCTTTTGCTGGGTTTTGTTTTTTGTTTTGATTTTATTTTAGTTCTCTGGGTTGTATTTTGGGTTTTGTTTCTTATTTTTAATTTTCTGTTTTTTGTTTTCTTCTTGGTTCATTTTTGTGGGGTTTTTTTGAGTTTGTGTGTTTTCCCCAGTTTTCTGGTCGGTTTTTTGTTTGATAAATTTGTTTTGTTTTTGCCCTCCTTCCTGCATTTTGTTTTTACCCACCACCACCCTCCCATGCTTGGTTGTTTTGTTTAATTTTTGTTTTCTAGGGACGTCAGGGGACGTGTTTCCGTCCTGCTTGTTTCCCGGTCCTGTCCATGTTAGTTTTTAGTTTGTTCTTTATTTGTTTTGCTGCCACGTCAGCTTTTGTTTTGTTTTTCCTTATTTAATAAATTAGTTTATTTCTCTTGCCATGAGTCTGCGCTCTGGGTTCTTTTCTGTGTCATCCGATCATGACAGAATGGACCAGCCAACCACGAACCCAGCAGACTCCAGTGTTGGGGAGTACCTCTCTCCGAGGCAGAAGGACCAGATCCTGGCAGAGCTGNCCTCCCCAGTCACCCTTTTGCTGTTTCCTGGCCCCGCCCATCTCCACCTGCCCATGATTGCTCCCATACACCTGAATCCACTTACCACAATTATCCTCTGCACTTTAAAACCCGGTCATTTCTCTCCATACCTCGCTGGTCCATTGTCTAAGGTTTGTCTCGTGTTTGTCGTTGGTTGCTTGTTGTTTTTGCCGTCTTGTCCCGATTCTTTCGCTCCGTGTTTATGCTCCGTTTGTTCTTTTTGTTTTGCTGCCACGTCAGCTGTTTGTTTTCATTTTGTTTCTTTAGTTTAATAAATCAGTTTCTGTTCCTTTAATTATGAGTCTGCGTTCTGGGTTCGCTTTTGTCTCCACCGTTCCTGACAAGAGGAGGCCTAAGAGAACCTTGAAGTGATTACTTAAAATTAAAAAAACAACAAAACAACTGGATTTCTGTTCTGTAATAGAAAACAGTTTGCTTCCCATTTGGAGAGTTTTCTCAATTTAAAACTGGAGAGTGTAGAGTTGCAAACTTTAAACTGTATATGATGCTGCTCCAATTATGCAGTCTAAAGACATATGCAGGTGAATCTCACTCCCATCCCTCCTGAGGGTCATTGGGGACTTTGTTTGCCTGGTTCACAGTTTAAAAAGCTCCCCAGAAGCAAATCATCTTTTGATTTAGAATAGAAGTCCAGTTGCTTTGTTTTCAACTTTTAGGATGTCCTTCAAAACTAAAGAGTCAGCTTTTGTATTTTAACATTGAATTCTAATGGTTACTGCTACAAAGACTGGAAGAGCACAAGAATTAAATACATTTTATGGAATGGTTACATTATTAACTTTTCCTGTTTTGTGCTTTAGTTATTTTGATTGTCAGAAACAACAATTAATTAGTCTGGGGTAGCAGAAAACAGCACAAAAACTGAATCTGGCGAGTACTAAGAGCTAAGCAATGACATAATTGCCTTTGCAGATTTCTCACAGTTCAGCCATGTTGTAATAGGTTTTGGAAATTTTGAAGAAACAAATTGGTTATCCATTCATCCATACATCTATTTTCTGTAGCTATTTTGTCCTGTTCCAGTTTGTGTGATTAGGGGTGGGGTTGGGGGTTTAACAGCAGTCAACATAGGGTACATGCTGGACAGGTCACCTGTCAGTAGTGATGGGACATCTGAAGCCAGGCTTTGGTGCGTGTACCGAGTAAAAAGGGGGCGTGTCCAATGAAGCCCGCTTCGGAGCTTGTGTCATATTGAGCAAAATCACGTGATCCACAACAAACAAGGCCTTGCATTACATCTGCCACGTCATTGCTTCATTTTACGTATTGTTTTTCAAAATAAAAGCGCTATGAATCCTGTTTCTTCGTGGGTTGTAGTAGGTGTTTGGTAGTGCATCAGCAGACCAGTTTTCATTAGCAGTGGTTGAAATGGAGCCATCAAAACAGAGAAAAAAAACCTCTCATATCTGGGATATACATATTTGTAATATTAAAACTAGAACTAGAACTCCCAGGAAGAGATGATTTTAAACAAATTCTGTTTTTCAGGAAGCAAGTTTCAAGCTCAAAGTATTCAGAGTCTGGCCCAACAATCACTCAATTCCCAATACACTAAAGTACAACATATCTTCATTGTCAAATAAGTCCATGACATAAAAGAAAACCCAACACAACCACTGATGGTCAAGTATTACATTTGGCTACAAATCATTTAAATAATTACACAACACAATTAAATATGATTTAATTGATTCTCCTGTTACTAAACATGAGTTTGATGAAAACTTTGTGACAATATTATCAGGGTTCGAGACTTTCTCGGTGAGCAGTTCGGGGTCAGACAGACACGGGAGACCAAAGTTACGAGAAGTGAATTTATTTACAGTGCGCTAATCGTGTGAGAATGATCGGGAGCCCAGACCTGAAAGCAGAGAGCGTAATGAGACGGATGTTCCTCCAGAGGTAAACAGGTAAGTATTAACATTTGTGTTTTCTTTTAGGTGAAAGGTCCTTACGGTGAGAGAGGCAGCACACAGCACGGAGGTAGGACGAAGAGATGAGTACTTCCTGGTAATGGGATTGGCAGGTTTCTCCAGGGCCAACAGGTAGGTTCCTTTCCAGGCAGGCAAACAGGTTCAGGCAGAGCAGGTATGTCGTTTTAACTCCACAGCGGGTTCTCCAGCAAATCAGACCAAACTGGATCTTCAACAGGTAGGTATTCCTGAGAAAGTGCACAACACAAATGGAACACTTAGAAAAGTCTTCACAGACACAAGAAATTTTACTAAGGCTTGGCACTTTACCACGAAGGCAAAAACAATGCTCCAGCGCTGGTCTGATTCCCACTGCAGCCTTAAGTACACAGGTGCCTGACGAGCCTGATCCGCTGCAGGTGTGGAGGGCGTGGAGAAGGTGCCGCCAATCAATGGCCAGAACGGCCCACCAGGAAGTAACAACCAAAAAATCCCAAATCCTCACAAATATTGCATTTACAAATTTTTGAAAGTATGATCCAACTGAGTGACAAAGCTGTTACAGTTTTACCAGCAGATGTCACTAGTGAGTGATGAAGGAAGCATCGAGTAATGAACCTTTTTGCAAAGCAAAGTGTTGGAAAGCTTCATTGCTTCATGAGGCTTCATTTGCCCATCACTATCTGTCAGGGTGGGTGGAGATTGCGGTGAACCCAATGCGCCGACAAGAGTAAATGACAAATGAACCAGTTAGTTAGTCTTCTTCTTCTGTGATGTTTTATGGCGGTTGGCAAACAACGGAAGATGTGCATTATCGCCACCTACTGATATGGAGTGTGGTTCGCGATGGTCTATATATAGTTAGTTAGTCGAGGACATGTCTGGGATTTAAAGACAGAAGGTAATTAGGTGAAGTGGGCACAGGTGAGTGATAACTAACAAGGAGCAGGTGGAGATGGGCGTGGCAGGAAAACAAGTGACTGACTGAGCAGAAATGAATAATGACAGGAACACAAGAAGCAGAAACTATACAAAGACAAAACATGAAAACAATAACCCCAAATACAAAAGAAACCTCAAAGAATAATCAAAACAAAACAAAATCTTGACATCACCAGTCCGTTTCAAGGCCAACACTACTTTGCAGTGCTAATTTTGTTGATTAATTATTTTTGTTGTACATTTAGTCAACAACTTTTTGTTCCAGATGAAAAAGAGATCATAACTTTGTATTATTGGTAGTGAAGGCTCGCTGCAATTTCAACCTGGCAGAGTCACCCATCTGTCCAGCATCACTCATCGTCGCGGATCCTCGCTCCCAGCTGCCAAATCGCATCCAGGTGCATGATATAAGGCTCCCCGTCCATGGCCCCTCCTGCTCGCCAGCCAAGTCTCATCCCACCGCCTCCCCTATCTCCACTCTTGCTTTCTTATGCTCCTCTGGATTCCTTTTCCTTGTCCTCCACGCCACCACCAGGTCCAGGTCCCGGGGGAAGACTACCCTAATCTCTCACCCTACTTCGATCATTCAAACTCACAGCGGTTCTCTGCAAACTCGTCTTCTGCCGTGGCCCGAGTGCCAAAGACCTCTAGCTAAAAACACACTCTAAATGTCTTTATCTCTCCGTGTGAGTCTCTCCGGGTTGAAATATTCTTTCACAGTGATAAACCGAACCAGACCATCAGGCTAATTCTCTTGAAGAATATTGTATATCTTGCTCAGTAACAACAGTCAATCTTTATTTTGTTATTGAAATTTTCTTTTATGAAAAATCCAAGCCAGGTAAATAAAATTATAATTATATAAGATTTAAACAGACATTACATGCACATGCAAAAATTACATGTAAAATGTTTATTCTAGGTGTAAACATTGATTTGAAAATTATAGGGAAATTTGAAATACTTAAACCTTATATTTTTAAATTTTATTCAACTACATTTACTGTAGATTTAGTGAACTAAAACATAATTAAACTTACTTGATGAAAAGTAAAATGGCTAAAATATGATTAGAAACCAAAATACAATATTTTACTAAAAACACTTTCATCAAGGTATGCTAATTTTGTTTTTCTTTGTTTTTTATGTTGTTTTGCTAGCTATTTTTTTTATACGCACTGTTGTCTTTGGATTTTGTTTCTCTGCTATTGTTTCGTTTTCAGACTGTTTCTTACTTTCATTCTCCTCTTCCTTCCCACCTTTTCCTAGTTTGTTTATGATCACATTTACCCACAGTCTGTTTTCACCTTCCTCAGTGTAGTTTCAAGTTTTCAGTTCAGCTGCTTCATTTTAATTTTTATTTGCTTTCTGTTCATCTAACAAAATCATTTATGCCACACTCATTCTCACATTTTAGATTTATCAACATTGTGTCAATGTTGTTCTGTTTTTATTTAAATAAACTTTACGCATAACCTTCACCTGCCTACTTCTAGATTCTTGTCTGTGTTTGGGTCCTCCACTTCACTCAAATTTATAACTCATATTTTGTATACCTGGGATGTTATTGTCCTCGTTTTTATCTTTGCTGTTCCAGAGTGCTGAGCATTACGCCATCATATGTCTTCAATTTGTTGAAGAATAGCTTTTTAGATATCCTAGGTATAGGTGGAATGCACAGAGGAAAGAAAGTAAGGACATGTTCTGTCACTATCCTGGAAATAACATTGATTTAAACCCATTTCCAGCCCAGATTTCTGCAGGTGCCTCCACAACCATTTTATTAGGCGCAGATAACAAACATAACAGTCTATCTTCACATCATCATAGCGCATCAAATAACAGCTAAAATACAGATCAACACAACAAAAAGAAAAATTTGCAGTCTGATTTATGTTTTCTGGCTAACATTGAAACACTGTTTAAGACCAGAACTACAATGTCAAAAGTCAATAAAGATATTTTGGCTTCATTTCTCCAGGATGCCTTTTTATTCAGATTTTTTTATCTTTAATTCAGATTTATTTGGATTATAGTGTTGTCAAAAACTCCACACTTTTCATTTGAATGGAAAAAGCTCCTCGAATGAGAAGCAAAAAGTCTTAAACTCACAGAAAAACATCCAGATGCGTTGTTCTAAAGTCGTAGGATTTGTCAACAACTCTCACTCTCACATGTGAATATTAAAAACATTGATACACTGCTGCTTGGGAATGGTTTTTTTTATTATTTTTTATCAAGAATACAGAACCTATATAGCCCTTAAATTAAAAAAAATTCAATTCAAAAATACTTTATTTATTCCAAAGAGAAATTAAATGTTGACATAGCTCATAAAAAGCAAGGAGTTATTATAGATGGTGATGGCTGTGGGCAGGAAAGATCTCCTGTAGCGGTCACTTTTACAACTAATCTGAAGAAGCCTTTGACTAAAGAGACTGTTTTCCGATGACGGTGTCATGAAGAGTATGGTCAGGGTTGTCCATGATTTCCTTGATTTTATGCAAAATCCTTCTTTGCATCATCATCTCCAGAGGTTCCACAGTCATCCCCAAAACAGAACCAGCCTTCTTTATCAGGTTGTTGAGCCTTTTTAGGCCCCTGGCTCTGATGCTGCTGCCCCAACAGATGATGGCAGAGGAGATGACACTCTCAACAACAAAGATCTGCAACATCTTGCTGGAAACCTTGAAGGATCTAAGCTTCCTCAAGAAGTACAGTCTGCTTTGTCCCTTCTTGTAGATGGCTTCACTGTTGAGTCTCCAGTCCAGTCCGTTGTCTAAATGAACACCAAGGTATTTATATTCCTCAACCACCTCCACTTCTTCTCCCATGATGGTAATAGGGTTTGGTCTGACCCTATTTCTCCGGAAATCTACATCATCTCCTTTGTTTTGTTCACATTCAAGATGAGATGATTGTTTCCACACCATGCCACAAAGCGGTCCACCAGATCTCTGTACTCAGCTTCTTGTCTATCTCTGATACACCCGACAACTGCAGAGTCATTTGAGTATTTCAGTAGATGACAGGAGTCTGACTTGTGCTGGAACTCTGAAGTGTACAGAGTGAAAAGGAATGGTGAGAGTACAGTCCCCTGTGGTTCATATGTGTAATCCTAATGTTACTGGTTATTAAAATTTGTCATTTTGATCTTTTTATTCCAGAGGCACATTAAAATTTGAAATGTCTTGAATATTTATGGTGAGATAAATGAGGTCCTACAGATAATGCGTGAGGTAATAGATTAAGTTGCTATAAGCTGATATTTGCAAAAACTAATTTGTTCAAGAAGAAGATGACTACCTTCTGCCTTGCTAATATCATAAAGTGTCTGGTTCATGCAGTAACATGTATGTATTTAGAATCCTTTACACAAGATAAAAATTTGAATGGCTGTATATAAATAAATAAATAAAATGACTAAATAAACATTTAGTATGTGCACTGCAGTACATATAGGGAGTCTGTATGTATTTGAATTGATGTAAATAAAACAGTTTAACAAACTCTGGCCCTGATTCACTAACATTATGCAGCACTGGGTCTGTGCTCCAGCTTTTGCGCATTATTTGCACCCACTATTTGCTCCTAAATAACTTTGTATTCAGAATAGACTATGTTGTGTAGACCTAGCTGGTTACTGATAAACCTAGGTTAATGATCCGAATCCCATCACTGAATCAAGACTCACGAATCTGAGTCTCAATAAACCTGGATCCTGTGTCCTCTGGCAAACTGCTGCTAAAGCCTTGAGTCCTTGAAAACAGCTAAATCCCCAGAAACGCTGCAGTCACAGATGGGTCGGGTTACTGATTCAGGAAAAAACCTGAATTCCCACAAATGCTTTGGACTCAGATGGGTCTGATTACTGACCTGAGTTAGAGACTCACAGAAAAAACAGCAGGCTCAGATGAGTCTTCACTCTAGTCAGTCTAAATAATGAGTTAAATATTTCAATAAATAAGTGGTTAAACATACTGATATTCATTATATGGCTGTTAAAAGTCCATACCCTAGTCTGGTACTACGTTACCCATGATGCACTTGTTTGTTTCGTAGTTCCTCTTGCTCATAGCCTAGCAAGCTGTTTTCTGGCTGTCGTTGTGCTGTGAGAGCCGCTATTGTTACGCCCCTGTAAAGGGGAATAATGAAGAACAGACACGGACACGATCTTACTTCTGTCGCTTCCAGTGTTGTAATGATATTTCAAAACTATTTTTTTACATTACATGGTAACATAAAAATAGGTAATTCAATTGGAAAAAATACTGAATCACGCAGCATATTAGCAGCTCAAAATGTCTTTGTACTAACACAATTAAAGACTGGTACACATTTTCAGCATTAGCAGAAGATTATATAATTACAGTACCATGTACAGGTTGTGTGTTTTGAAAACCTAGAAGTGCAGACTGGTTTGATTCTAGAGACATGAAAGGTGGGGTGGATTCTCAAGGAGGCTGGTAAGCGGAGGCGAACAGCCACAGGACTAATGATCTTAGAGACTGGGAAGGGTCCCACAAAACAAGGAGCCAGTTTCTTACTTTCTACCCGGAGGGTAGTTGACAGCCAAACCCTCTGAACCTCCAGGTAGGCGGGAACCGGTATCCTGCGCCAGTTAGCCGAGCACGAGTAAACTGCAGACGATTTCAGCAAGGCCACTCGGGCCCGTCTCCAGGCACGGTGGCACCGTCTGGCAGAGGCATGAGCTGAGGGGACCATCGTGGAACGTTCCTGGAGTGAGAAGATGGGGGGTTGAAAACCAAACACTGTGTGAAAAGGGGACAAGCCTATGGCACAGGAGGGCAGTGAGTTGAGTGCATGTTCGACCCAGGGGAGTGCAGATGACCACCTCGTTGGATCCTGCTTACACAGCATCCTTAATTTAGTTTCAACCTCCTGGTTGCAGTGTTCTGACATCATAGTTGCGCTCCGCAGGAGATAGACCTCTGGAAAAAAAGGCACAGGGGTGAGTTTTGTTAGCTTCATACCTCTGACTCAAGACTGCGCCCACCCCCGTGTTGGAAGCATCCACCTCCACAACGAACTGTCGGCCGAGGTCTGGAGAGCGAAGCACCGGGACAGAGGTAAACTGGTGCTTGAGTTGCTTAAAGGCCTGGTCAGCAGAATGATTCCACTTAAACTGTGATTTTGAGGAGGTGAGGGCATGAAGGGGAGAGGCCACTAGACTATAGTTGCGGATAAACCGGCAGTAGAAATTAGCAAAGCCCAGGAACCTTTGGAGCTGTTTCCTCTCTTTGGGAACAGGCCAATCCAGGACAGCTGAAATCTTACTTGGTTCCATGGACAACTGATTAGGCGAGATCACAAACCCCAGAAAGGAAGTCGTGGGTACGTGGAACTTGCACTTCTCTGCCTTCACGAACAGATTATTCTGGAGCAGGCGGAGGAGTACTGATCGGACCTGGGTGATGTGAGTGTGGAGATTGTCAGAAAAGATCAGGATGTCATCTAAATAGACAAACACAAACTCACCAATCATGTCCCTCAGGACATCATTCACTAATGCCTGGAACACTGCAGGAGCATTAGTCAACCCGAATGGCATGACCAGATATTTGTAATGGCCGGTGGGCGTGTTAAATGCCGTTTTCCACTCGTCTCCCTCACGGATCCGTACGAGGTGGTAAGCGTTCCTTAAATCCAGTTTTGTAAAAATGGTGGCCCCCTGGATGCGTTCAAATGCAGTGTTCATAAGGGGTAAGGGGTAGCGATTCTTTACTGTGATGTCATTGAGGCCCCGTAAGTCGATGCACGGACGTAGGGACCCGTCCTTCTTGCTGACGAAGAAGAACCCGGCCCCTGCCAATGAAGAAGATGGACGGATGATGCCAGCTTTGAGGGCCTCCCCTATATAGTCTCTCATGGCTCTCTCCTCCGGGGCGGACAGTGAGTACAACCGACCCTTGGGGGGGCAGGTGCCTGGCAGGAGATCAATGGCACAGTCATAAGGTCGATGAGGTGGTAAGGAGGTGGCTCGGTGTTTGCTAAACACTTCTCTCAGGTCATGGTATTGCTCAGGAACATGCAAAATGTCAGGTTCCTCTTGTAGATGTTTGGGGCAAACTGCTTCGGGGGTCTTAGCGTCCCGGAGACAGGTTGACAGGCAGTGGGAGCTCCAACCCAACACCTCTCCACGAGTCCAGTCGAGATGTGGGTTGTGGTGACGCAACCAGGTGGCACCCAGGATGGCGGGGATGTCTGGTGAGTCGATTATTAAAAACGTGATGGACTCATGTTGATTTCCCCCGATGATCAGTCTGACTGGTTCGGTCTCGAGCTCGACCTGGTGGAGGACATGGCCGTCAATAGCTTGAACCTCTGTGTTTCTCGTGCTTTGTCTTAATTTTAGCTTAAGTGTACGGGCTAATCCTGCATCCATGAATTCAGTGTCCACACCTGAGTCAACAAACATTGCTTGAGTGTAAGACTGCCCATTGACTAAGACCTGAGCCTGTAACATAACCAGACAGGACGGGCTAGCCACTCTCCTCTGACTGAACAGAGCACTTCTAATACTTGAAGGTACTGACCTCTTAACAGGACACCTGCGGAGCTGATGTTCCGCGCTGCCACAGTAGAAGCAGAGCCCGTCTCTCATTCTTCGTTCTCTCTCTGATGTGGACAATCTGGACCAACCGATCTGCATAGACTCCTGAGGGGGAGAAGGAGATCGACCCGACGTCGAACCCGCCCCGGAGGGTCTGTGGGGGCTAACCAAAAACCGATTTGTCTGTCCGGCAGCTCTCTCTTGCCTCCTTTCACAAAGCCTTTGATCAATCCGACTTTCTAGTTCAGCCAAACCCCTGGGAGGATCTCTGGTCGAAAGTTCATCCTTTATCCGGTCGTTAAGTCCCTGGTAGAAAGCATCACAAAGTGCTTTGTTGTTCCACCCACTCTTCACTGCTAAGGTATGGAAGTCAATAATATATTCGTTAATGCACTTGATGCCTTGTTTTATTCTCCACAACCCCCTTGCGGCCTCCCTTTCAGGCGGGGAAGGGTCAAATACCCGGATAAGCTCCCGGGCAAAGCTCCTATAGTCATAACAAAGTGGCGAATCCTGTTGCCACTCCGCTGTGCCCCAGATTTTAGCCTTGCCGGTCAGGCGAGATATTACAAAGGCTACTTTAGCTTGCCCTGACGGGTAGGAGGATGGTTGCAACTCAAAATTAATTTCGCACTGCGTAAGGAACGGGCGACACTGACTGGACTCTCCTCCAAAAGCTTCGGGAGGGAGCAAACGAGGTTCATGAGAGGTCATGACGTGGAACTGCTGAGCCGACGGACCTGATTCTACCTCCTGACCCACGGAGGGCGTTGTGGAAACTGACATATTGGTTAGTAATGATGTCATTTCCTGCATGTTAGTTTCTAGCCTGGAGATCGCACCTTCAACACTAGCACGCCACTCCTGTGTGGGCGACGGGTCCATAATGGACAAATTATACTGACAAGAATTAGTCGGCGGACCCGGTAGTTCAGCCACAACACAGGAGTGAAAGATTAACACGTCTTTATTTACTGACAACCCGAGAGCGACAAGTAGCCGCAAGGTCCCCGGTCATCGTTCTGGGGAGAGAAAGGACAGCTCAGAAGTCCGTACTCGAACCAGAAAGTAATTACAAGAAGTGGGAGTTCCACTAACCTGGGAGGAGGCGAGATGAGGGGAGGAAACCAAAACTCGTGGAGCGATCGCCGAGAGCAGTCCAGGAGCGCGGACCACTGCTGGCAGTAGGTAGGCCGTTGGGGAAAAAGCAAGCTCGAGGTCGGACGGGCGGGGGTCAAACCCGGGAGATCCAAGAGCCAAGTACGAAGCCCAGGGGGCAGGCGAGGGGTCCAAGTCCGGGGAATAGGCAGGGGTCGATGTCCAGTAATCCAAGATCCGGCTACAGTCCGACGAGGGTGAAGCGAAGGGGTGAATCCGAGAAACGTGAAGGGGGTCAAAACCTGAGCAGACTGTCCGAAGATGCTGGAGAATTACTCGCTGGTGGCCTTTCATAATCTGGCACTGAAAGAGAGCTGAGGAAGAGGATATATAGGGCGAGGCCCAGGTGTAGGAAGTGCAATCAGGAGAGGGGTGCAGGTGACGAGCATGAACATGATTACAATTGTGACATGGCAAGAGGCAGGCAAACATGATCATTACAGTGAGTACAACTTTTAATCAAAGTCACATTTACTCAAGCTGTTGAGGTTACTACAAACACGTCTTGCTCATTTTGTAAACTTAATAAACATAAATATAGTTATAAAACTTGTAACAGTCAGAAGTTTTACCTGTAAAGGGGAATAATGAAGAACAGACACAATCATAATCAGAAAAGCAATATTAAAGAAAATGCATTTTAAACGTATTTAAGTTTATACATCTTTTTTTTTTTTTTCCTGCTCCTGGTGGAAGGCGGACGCGTTTCTTTTCTCTCTGTCTCCTTGTGCCCCCCCCGCCTTTCCTTTTTCAAAGCCTTTTTTTACATATTTTCCAAAAATTTAAGGAATATGGATCTGATCAGCTGGTTTCTCAACGCAATTGATACAATTTCCTCGACTGGGTGAAGGAGAGTCCAGTCTAGGGATATGTCTCGCTGGATATACAGTGGATTCCTGGCAGGAGTGGAAGACTGTGTACCTACCGACGTGGAGGTTCCTTTTATATTTGGGTTTTTGATAACAGGACCAGGCAGTTACCTGGATTATCGTCAAATTCATGGATGGGTTCACGGATCGACCAGCACTCAGACTGTAAACAGGAGCGAAATTGCAAACTACTCCGAACTGGCTGATATTCCATCATCAAAGACAATGGCCTCTGGACTAAATGCAATTTCTGGACTCAGAATATGGAAATGGTTAAAATCTTGGAGAAGCTGCTCGCTTCGGAAAAACAGTTTGGACCTTAAATTCGGCTTATTGGATCGAGAATGTACCAGCAAAGACTTCAAGGCAGACTCAAAACAAAGTTAGCCTGTTCCAAAACAACTCTGTTATTATCTACATTTGGCTTCCCGATGTGGCCTTGAAGGCCAAAGTCTTATCAATTCTCC
>NC_051435.1:27693037-27696943 GCF_001649575.2 Kryptolebias marmoratus | reverse complement strand
AGCATTGTCATGTTTTAGCTTAGTTATCTTGTCATGTTCTGTAACTCTGTCTGTAATTTTGTTCTTGTGTTGTAAAGCACTTTGAGTCGCCTCGTGCTGAAAAGTGCTATATAAATAAATGTACCTACCTACCTACCTACCTACTGCATCAGTCTGTAGTTTTTACCTGCAAGACCCGAATAATTGATCATAGATAGCTAGATCAACAATCACAGTGCATCTTATTCCCATGAATTTTACTTTTGTAGAGGAATAACGTATGCTGTTTTTTTAGGCAAATAAAAGTGTAAAACAATATTATTTTGCTTAATGTTTTTCTCTTTTTATCAGAAATTGTTTTATAACCACTACACTTTCACGGTAAAAGGAATTCCCATGCGCTGTAATTCCTTGTTAATGCTGTGTGTATGAGCCCTGTGTGCGTTCTGTCATGGTGTAGGGTGAAGGAGGCGAACCCAGTATGCAGACTCATAATGAAAATAAACTAATTTACTTAGTAACAAAAACAAAGAGCTGACAGGGCAGCAAACAAAACCTAAACTAAACCAAGAACAAGACAACCAGGACACAAGGGCCGACAAGAAGCAACAACAACCAGAAAGATAGCACATTGGGGAGGCAAGAATAAGACAATGAACCAGCAAGTAAGTGGAGAATGTGACCGGGTTTTAAAAACAGTATAATGATGGGAAGTGGGCACAGGTGAGTGATTACAATTGTAGGCAGGTGGAGATGGGCGTGGCAGGAAAACCAGAGACTGACTGAGGAGGAGTGAATGTACCATGAAACACGGACACAAGGAACAAGAACTGAACTAAGACCAGGATAAACACAAGAACCAAATATTCAAAACACAGAAAACACAATATAAACCCAAACCCTGACACGTTCTTGTAATGTAAGTACAACTGTTCAGGCTAGAATTTGTATTTACGTTGATTATTAGCCTCTGTGCTGAAATCATCCCTGTGCTTAGCTAGCAACAGTTAAAGCAAGGAAATATATCTAGTTCTGGATTATGCTTTGCAGAGAGATGTTGGGACTGTAGTAGCAAACGTGAAATTTGCTGTTTATTCCATTCTTTCGGATATTTGACATGTGTATGTTTATGCCATTGATCAATAATTCATATATAGAATATAAAAAAATATATAAATATATATATATTTTCTGTGGTACTGCAGGCAAACCGTCATACTGCCTCCTTGTGTAACTTTTGTTTACTGATGTGGCTATTAATGTACACTTTATTGTTTCTTTCTGTTTCAGATAACCACACACACACACCCACACACAACCGACCGAACATCTGTAACCTCATCTCGCATTCCGGCTATTACATTCTCCGCAATAAACCTTCAAAGCTGCACCCTTGGATTGAATCTATTCCTTCTGACCAAGAAAGATTCAGCTGACGAGCAATCCAAAATTAGCGCCTGCTAAAGGCACACATTCTTGTACAAGTGGTCCTTCAAGCAGAATGTTTATTGGCTGAATCAACAACATGGCAGGTCCACAAGACAAAATTTTCCATGGGAAGAGTCATCAACGTAGTCCCCATCCACGCAGGAGCAGGAAGCTTCCGGGACATCTGGCGGAGTATGAGCATGACCTACCTGTTCCTGACGAGTCAGAGTCATCCACCAGCAGTTCAGAGGAACCTGACCAGGAGAAGATACAAAGATTTGAGAAAAATGAAGGCAGTTTAGGGCAGAGTGCTGGAAACAATGAATTAGATGGAAGTCACTATGAAGGAGACGAGTAGTGCATTAACCAAGCGTGTGGAGCAACTGGAGTGAACATGTAGGTCATGCAGCCCTCTCCTGCCACATGACCATGCTCCACAAAATGATAGAGCAGAATCCCTTCCTGCATTCCTCCTAGTAGTATGGACATGCACAGCAGTCATACCATTGATCAGCTGTACATCCTGGCACTAGCAAGGCAGGACAACAAAACAGACCAGCTGGTTCGACTGGTCTCTGCTAAGACCAGTAGAACCTGCTGCAGCCTTACCCCCGCAAAGGGCAAGCCCCATGGTACTGTCAGCACCATGGCCAGCTCCACCGTCACTGAGCTCCAGTAACCAGCTAGCTTCACTGCCACTGGATGCTGAATCAGTCTTGCAGCCAGAAGTAGCTGCAGCACCTCAGCCCCTACCAATGGCTCAACCTGTACTTCCGTCCAGGGTGAATACAGCATTCCAGCCTGTGGGTCAGCCTATACTCCAGCCCACTTAACAGCTTAGAGGTTCTACGGCTTATCCAGCACAACCCATACAGTCTGAAAGGCTGGAGCCACCTCAGGTCGAGTCTCTATACAGTCCGAGGTACCACCATCCACAGCTGCCAAGGAGCTCCAACCAGGTACACCCTGCTCCACCATATGATCTCTCTGCAGCATCCATTACACCCCTGTATCAGCCACCACAGGGAGTGGCAGCACAGCAGAACTACAGCCATCACTATGCAGCTCCACCTGTTGATTATGCTAGCTGTTATGCTACTGCCTCTTCATCACTGCCTGCTGCACAGCATGCACCAGTCTCCATACGTTCTGCAACTGAAGTTAGTCAGCCAAACCTGATGCAGATGATGATTGCATCATCATATGGCATTCCAAAGCCTAGGCTGGTAACATTTAAATCAGGCAGAGAAAGTGATTTTGCATTATTGAAAAAAGGATTAGACAGCTTATTCAGGCCCCATGCACACCTCACAAAGGAATATAAATATTACATTCTGCTGGATCAACTAGAGCAGTGGTTCCCAAACTTTTTTCCAGGTGACCCATATTGTAAAAGACAAAACATTGTGACCCCATTTTCTATTAGGCTTTATTTACCATTCTTGAAAAAAACAATTGAGCTTTTAAATAAACTTATCTTATACATTTTACTATCTCTTAAGTGTCACATTGATTCATTCACTTACAATAGAATCACAAAATTTAACTTAAATTTGAATGCACTTCTTAGACAAAATATTTCAGGAAAATGTAGAAAAACAATCATCTCTCCATTGCTTTCACTTAAATGGAAAGGAAAACATTTAACCTTGGATAATACTGAGCATTGTGCAACATCAGAACAAGACATTCAGAACATAGAAGCAGCAATAGAATAGAAGCATTTTTGTGAGAACAGAGAATCCTACTTCACATTTATATGTTGTTGTGAAAGGAATAAGAAGCAAAATACATACTTTACCTAAGGCAGGATATTCAGATGAGATGCTTATCCAAAATGAGGACAACTGCATGGATTCATGTCTTTTCTTAAGCATTGGATCGCTGCTCAGCTGTAACATCTCTGTTTCTTCTTCAGGAGTTAGTCCTAACTCCAACAGAGATTCTGGACTTTTAATGGCAAAGAAATTTTGAATCCACATTTTGCTATCAATAAGTGCTACAAGGTGTGTCATATTAAATTCAGTCAGATGTTTTACACGTGTGTCAGTGATATCATTTTCTTCTATGTGCTGTAGCACAGTTGGAAAAATCTAGTGGCTTGGTTTTGGTCCTTTGAGGTGCGCAAGCCACAGCTTCAGGGACTTCTGAAAAGTAAAAACATGTTTCCAGTTGTGGAAAATGTCATGCTCTCCCTGTAGTTTCAAGCTCAGCTCATTGAGAAATGAAAATATATCTGCCAGATATGACAACATAAAAACCCATTCATTAGTAAACAGATCAGCAAGTGAGGACTTTTTCTCAAGGAGGAATGCATGAATTTCATTTCTCAGTTCATAAACTCTGCTCACAACTCTTCCTTTGGAAAGCCAGAGCACTTCCGTGTGAAACAGTAGATGTGTGTGCTCCGCCCCCATGTCGCTGCACAGCTGATCAAAAACCCGACAATTCAGTGAACTGCTCTTAATAAAGTTGTAAAAATACAATAGTGAGTGCACC
>NC_051435.1:27672809-27692937 GCF_001649575.2 Kryptolebias marmoratus | reverse complement strand
TCTAGAGGGTTTTTTGGCGATTCTCCGGCACATTGGTTTTTATGATGTAAAGTAATGTAGAATATAATGTTGTTTGGTTTTGTTTTTCTTTTTTTTGTTGTTGTGTATTTTTCTTATTGTGCAAATAAAGAAATTAAAAAAAAAAGTTCACAACACGTATTACTTCTTCCATCGTTTTGTCAAGATCAGCAGGCATTCCTTTACATGCCAACACATCTCAATGAATAAAACAGTGATTCCACACTATGTCTGCGCCAGCTGCCTCTTTAATTTTCTTTACAACTCCACTGTTTTTGCCCGTCATATTTGCAGCTCCATCAGTAGTTATGCCTTTAAACATACTTGCCAAGCGTCCCGCATTGGGAGGGACAGTCCCGCATTTAGCCCCCCCAGTCCCTTGTCCCGCATCACCCTGGGCGGGACAGCCAAAAGTCCGGGATTTGGCCCTCACACGCCACACTTTGTATTTCTCACGCAAAAAAACACACGCGCACACGGCCTTTTTGTAACTTTAACGCTATATTTAGCAAGTTTTCAGATCCCTCTAGCATTTTTAAAGCGACTAATGACAAATCTAGTGAATGTTGTGGCTAAATGTGAGAAAGTACTCATTCTGCAGCGTACCGTAAGCCCCGCCCACTTCCCCAAGCACTGACAGCTGTCAATCTCACAGCAGAGAGGAGACCCGCTCCACTCTGTGTCCACAGTGGCGCTCCCGTGCGCCCCCTCGAGCATGCGCGGGAGCGCGATTGTTTTCCTGTGAGTGTTGTGTTGTCATCTGATGACAGAGAGCTAAAGATGGAGAGGCAGAAAACTGAAGAGGCAGAAGAATAAAGATGAAAGAAAGCTTTTCAAAGTGGTTGAAAGACAGCAGGAAGTTCTGTCTAAGCATCAAGAGGAGGCCTGGAAATGTTCAGGTTAGCTAAAGCTACTAATACTATTAAATAACAAGTTACAGCTGTTTACTGATCAGTATTTACAATATAACAGCTGAGAGGATGGAGAGAAAGATCAAAACTTGAGAGCCCTGATCTTAAGCAACTATGATATGTGTTTAATTCAAATTAATTAATCAGAATTTTGGAAAATCATGTTGAATCTATGATGTTTGTGTGTATTTCTGGGAGAGGGCTTTTTGCACAATGTTTTAAAGACATGATCAGCTGATGAATAGATAAGCTGTGTCTGGAAAAACTTTTTATACAACTATATATTTGGGCAGACAGACTTAAACACGGATAATGTAATACTTAAAATGTGAATGTATGTGTGGTTGGGGGGGGGGGGCAGTGGTGCCCGCTTCATGCTATGTTGTCCCACATTGACATTCCCAAATGTTAGCAAGTATGCTTTACAGTGGCTCCAATCCAGGCCACACTTTGTAGTCATATAGTTGTTCAATACACAAAATATTTGCTCACCTGTGGTCCCAGTAGGAATAGACAAGCAGCATAATAAGTCCTCCACAAATTCTTTTTCCCAGGCATACCTCACGTAGACCAACAAAATTGCACAGTCTGCAACATCTATGCTTTCATTCAGCTAAATTGAAAAGTTCCCTGCAGTCTTCAGTCTTGAAAGAAGCTGCTCCTCGAGGTTGCTTGAAATATCAGTAATCCTTCTGGAAACCATGTTGTCACTCAGTGGAATGCATTTTAATTTATTTGCAGTTTTTTCATCGATAAGGATTAATTTTTCTGCAATCGTGTGAGGCTTTTTTTAGACTTATTTTTTTTTAGACTTACAGTTTTCCTTTTGCATTGATACTTATTCTCTGTAGAGTAATCTCCTTGAGATGTAGCTTGGTCTGCCGCAGTGCCTACCTTTTGTATTAGCCAACCAATAAATCACTATCATGACCGCAGTCAAAAAATCGTCAGGCTCCATCTTGTGGCTAAATGATGAGCTGCATGCATAATTCATGATAACAGAAAATAACACTTTTAAGAAATTATTTTGGCGACCCATAAAAAATCTCTTATGACTGTGGGTCAGGACCCCAAATTTGGGAATGACTGATCTAAAGCATCCATGCGCTTTACAAGTGGCCTGACGCTATATCCATGATCGCACTCCCTACACAAGTGCAATTCGAGCTTTGGAGCAGAGATATGGACAGCCTAGACAGTTAGTCCAGAGTAAAATCAGCGCTATTTTTAACTGCTCACCTATTAAAGCATGTGACCCTCAGGCATTTGAGGATTTCTCCCTGGCAGTGTCTAGTCTTGTAGGTTTCCTCAGTACTATGGACGATATAGCAGCCAGTGAGCTCCAGTGCAGTTCACATGTAAACAGGTTACTCACTAAACTCCCTCCTAACTACAGGGACAGTTTCATCGAGCACTGCATTGCATGTGGCATCGTACACACTGGCAGCAGCCGTACATACATGTATGACCTCTCCAAATGGCTCGAGACCAAGTCCCAAGTTCTTCACCTATCAAGACAAGCCACTCAGTCATACTTACCAGACAGACCACTCAGAGAGAAGTAACCTCAGATCCTCTGGGGGGTTTAAAGCGCAGAGTAAGTCTACAGTTATATATTACGGGCTCAGATCCCGCTCAAACCCAGCCAAAGACAGATATTAAGCTACAAGCTACTACTCATTCTTCCTCTTCCAAGAAGAAACAGAGGTTTAGGCCATATTGCCCACAATGCGAAGGAACAGAACACTACCTCAGTGGCTGTGTAAACTTTAAGAATCTAGACCTCACAGCTGTAGCCACTTGGTTGAAGGATAAATCCAGATGCTGGTGCTGTTGCCGTAAACACTCTCCTGAGCAGTGCACTTTGTAGAAGCCTTACAGCACAGCATTTACTAGTGCTTCATGACCTGGCTGAAGCTAGAACGCGGGATCTTAACATCCTAACAGTGTTCACCAGGAGGGTGTTCCTGGATCCTGTCTGTCACTCTGGCTCAAGGTTGTGCCCATCCAGTTACACCATCAGAGTAAATCTTTGGACACATATGCTCTTCTCGATGACGGCTCAGAGAAAACCATTATACTCCCAGCTGCAATTAAGTTACTAGGCTTATCACCGGAAGAGGATACACTCTCTCTGCGTACCATCCGTCAGGATGTAATTCAGATAAAGGGAGGCTATGTGTCGTTCGAGGTGTTCCCGAAGGCAAAACTGAAAACACGGTATGAGATAACACGTGCCTTTACTGGCCAACAGCTCAACCTAGCTGAGCAATCATGCCCAGTGGAGCTCTTAAAAGCAAAGTATTGCCACTTACAACAAGTGCAGCTGCAAGGATTCAACCGAATACAGCCTCTACTGTTAATCGGGTCAGACAATGCTCACAGACAATGCTCAGCTCGTAACTCCTGTCCATCCAGTGCTGCATGGCCCAGCTGGTGGACCTGTCGCTATTTGCACCAAGCTGGGGTGGGCCATCCAAGATCCAAGCAGTAGTATGCCTATACAGCAGGGAGAGGCACACTGGATAAATATGTCATTCCTTTCTCCCACCGAGGCTCTGCACAAGGATGTGCAACATCTGTGGCAACTGGATACTCCCATACATCAACCCGGGAAGGAGGTCACATGCTTGAAGGAGGACAAAGAAGCCATAGTCATGCTAGAGGCCAAGACTGTCAGGGTTCTTGTGGATGGTGTCGAGAGATATGCCACCCTCCTGCTGAGAAAGAAGGACTTCCCTCAGATGCATGTCCCTTCTGAAGTAGTTAAAGACCTGTTGAGGTCTACAGAGCGTAAGCTGATTAAACATCCTGACCTGGCACTCACATACAACCAGGAGATCAAGAGGTTGGTAGATGCTGGTTATGTGGTGAAGCTGACTCCTGAAGAGAATCTACTGAATCTTGGTATGTACCACACCACATTGTGCATCATAACAACAAGGATCCAGTGGTCTTTAATTGCTCCTTCGAGTTCCAAGGGATCGTCCTCAATCACTACCTCCTGCCAGGGCCTCTGCTGGGGCCTACACTGCTGGGTGTACTCCTTCGCTTCCACCAGTATCCTGTGGCAGTGAGTGGTAACATAAAGGCCATGTTCCACCAGATCCGCCTGCTCCCTGAGGACTGTCCCTTACTCTGGTTCCTGTGGAGAGACTGTGAAACAGACAGGCTCCTGGATGTACAACCCATGGCAAAACATTATGGAATCACCAGTCTCTCAGGATGTTCCTTCAGTTGTTTAATTTTGTAGAAAAAAGCAGATCACAGACATGACAAAAAACTGAAGGCATTTCAAATGGCAACTTTCTGGCTTTAAGAAACACTAAAAGAAATCAAGAAAAATAATTGTGGTAGCCAGTAACAGTTAGATTTTTAGAACAAGCACAGGGAATAAATTATGGAATCACTCAATTCGGAGCAAAAAATTATGGAATCATGAAAAACAAACAAACAAAATAACACTCCAACACATCACTAGTACTTTGTTGCACCACCTCTGGCTTTTATAACAGCTTGCCATCTCTGAGGCATTGACTTAACAAGTGACTCTTCAGCAATCTGGCTCCAGCTTTCTCTGATTGATGTTGCCAGATCAGCTTTGCAGGTTGGAGGCTTGTCATGGACCATTTTCTTTAACTTCCACCACAGATTTTCAATTGGATTGAGATCCAGACTGTTTGGAAGACTCATTAGAACGGAACCAAACAAAAGTTGCAGCATCATCTCCTTGCCCAATGCAGATTCGAGATTCATCACTGAATATGACTTTCATCCAGTCATCAACAGTCCACGATTGCCTTTCCTTAGCCCATTGTGACCTTGTTTTTTTCTGTTTAGGTGTTAGTGATGGCTTTCTTTTAGCTTTTCTGTATGTAAATCCCATTTCCTTTAGGCAATTTCTTACAGTTCAGTCACAGACGTTGACTCCAGTTTCCTCCCATTTGTTCCTCATTTGATTTTTTTGTACATTTTCTGTTTTCAAGGCATATTGCTTTAAGTTTTCTGTCTTGATGCTTTGATGTCTTCCTTGGTCTACCGGTATGCTTGCCTTTAACCACCTTCCCATGTTGTTTGTACTTGGTTCAGGTTTTAGACATAGCTGACTGTGAACAACCAACATCTTGTGTAACACTGTGTGATGATTTACCCTCTTTAAGGAGTTTGATAATCCTCTCCTTTTTTTCAATTGACATCTCTGGTGTTGGAGTCATGATTCATGTCCGTCCACTTGTTGCAACAGCTCTCCAAGGTGTGATCACTCCTTTTTACCTGCATACTAACGAGCAGATTTAATCTGATGCAGGTGTTAGTGTTTGTAATGAAAATTTGCAGTGTGATTCCATAATATAATTTTTTATAGGGGTTGTATATGAATGGAGAGTCCTGCCCTTTAGGACAACATGTAGCCCCTGCTGTGATACTTTTGCCCTTCAGAGACACGTAAAGGAGCACAGAGACACCCACAAGGATATTTATGACTCCACACAGCCTTCTCTGTGGACAACTGCCTGCAGTCCCTTTCTGATCCACAAGACGCCAAGCTGCTCATTGACAGGATGAGGGAGTTACTCCTCCAAGGTCGATTTGGTATATGCCAGTGGGTCAGCAACCTCCCTGAGGTGGATCCCCATCTGCCCAGCACGGCCAGATCAGAAAGCTGTGAACTATGGTTAAACTTCAAATGGCTTGATCCACAGGAGTCAACATTGGGTCTCAGCTGGCACTGGCAGAGAGACTATGCAGAGATACGACGCACCTACTGGATCCTCAGAGGTCGCCAGGCTATTAAGAAACATCAGTACCAGTGTGTGGACTGCAGAAGATGGCGTGCCTCACCTGCCACACCGAAGATGGCTGATCTTCCCTCAGCTCCCTTGAGACTGTACATCGATATCTAATGTAAATATAGTAAATATTTATTTACTTAAACTATGAAACAAATATCTGAATTGCAGTGTATAATGTATTAATCTACTGTGACTTTATTTTAATATTTAAAAGGCTTTATACTTGTATTGATGTTGATGGATGTTTCATTTACTGTGCTGTCTATCATGACCCTGGAGTTGATGAACCCAACCTAGAATGTCCTCCTGATTCATTAAACACAACGTGATTGGCTGTTGCTGCAGCAACTTCACTTGGGGAGGGAAAAAACACATCCAGCCACAACATCTTTTCAGCCTGCTGCTTGACAAAGTGCCTCAGGAGGTTACTCGAGTGTAGAAATGAGTCACTCATGTAAGCTGACATGTTTCCACACAGTTTAATCAAAAGCTCTGATTGCTCTGCTGCTCTGACTTTGATGACTATACTTTAAACATTAATGGCCCAGGCCTTTCTGCTGGTGGCATAGATGAAGATATTTGTAATTCAGTTACAGTGTGGCACCAGCCGCAGCGCACCATTACACTGATTAGAGGTAAATCAAAATATAAAGAGATGAACCAGGAGGTCAAAACATAAAAAGAGAAGCCAATAGTTCTAAAAAAATTACTGAAGCCAAATTTCAAACTAGATGGAGTCTTACAGAAAACAAGAATATAATATATGTATCTGTACTTCAAAGGAATGCATAAATGTTTTCTTATGATCAATTTTAGTCTGTACTTTGGTTTCCAATTGAGTTTTTAGTAAAATACGCAGAAATTAAATAACCAACTGATGCTTGTAAAATTCATGCTAACCAACCCCATTGTCTTGTACACTAGACTGTATTTTTGTAGTGCAATTCTGACAACTATGGCTGCCAGCCTTTTGCCAAAAATCCCAAAATTCTGTTGGATAATGTAAATGTTAAACTGAAAACTTGATTTCTGTTGCATAAAAAGTATATAGTATCAAAAACATCACATAATCTGTTTGCAAAGCACTGAAACACTCTGTGGCATTTTAAAGCAATGTAGTTCAATCAATAATTATGTTGATTTGACCTGTTTACTTTAATTTAATTTTTTTATGCATGCACTATTTAATATGCATACATATTAACCAACAATAATATAATATTTTTAAGACAAAAAAACTTCTTGTCTTCTTTCTTAAATTTTAAAAATTCTTTTAAAGTACTTTTGGTTTTTAGATGTTTATTCTCAAATTAGGAAAAATAAACATTTTTTGAAAGAATTACAAATATGTCTGTTGAGCAGCACATCTAGTCAGCCCAAAGGTTTATGTTTCAGTCCCCCAATGGACTGATACATTCACAGCCTCATCAATTGCCATCATCCATTTGTGTTGTAACACAAACAGTTGAGAAAACAGCTACAAACTAAACAAACAGTGTCACGCAAAAGTGTAGAAATTTAATGAGCTAACAACATTCTTTTACACCAGTGTCTTGTTTTTTGAGAAAGAGTGATTTTAAAAGCCTGAAAAATTGTATAAAACTCCTAATTTGGAAAGTTATTAGCCTAACTGGACAAAGACTTCTGCTTTTCAAACAGGTTTATTTATATGTTGTGCACAAAATATAGATAGCATTAAAGACAATTAAGAATTAACATCAGAGTCCCAGGTCCGAATGGGGAAGTTCCAAATCCAAACTACTAACTACTGATAACTAAATGACAGAACATAACTTAAAAAATGACCAGACTATTCCTTGAATATCTTGCCAAAATAGACCATCCACTTTCTCACTCATGTTTTAATGTCATGGCACTCACCATTCAGTGTTTAAAGGGCCAAAAGAATGCTTAAAATTTATAATATTTTTTTTGGGATCATTGTTTTGGAGCATGATAAATTTCAGGCAAACAATAAAATTATTAGCAAAATTCAACTGAGATCAAATAACAAAACACAGTGGACTGATGCCAGACATTCCTTCTACCAACTATCATTTAGAATTCAACAGTCAAGAAAAAATTTTGAAGGAGCCACAAAGCTCCAATAACAGTGACACTCGTCGTGTGTAATATCCCAGAAATGTGTCACAGAAAACACCCCAAGGCTTGTGGGAACTAATAAAGGATTCCAGGAGGCAGAGATAAATCACTTACCCTTATCTTACTCTGCAGCTGAAGCCTGCGGTGTTCCACGCTATAACGTTTCACTTCTGTGACGAGATCTGAAGGAACTTACCTGCCACTGGACCTCCGGATCTCCTCTCCTTGCCTGGACTGCCTCCTCCCCTTTCCTTGTCGCCTCCGTGCTCCTCAACGCTCCTGGAACAGTAAGACAGAAGAACAGTCATTTATCAATTCCTAACTCCACAAACAAGTCTATACCTGAGACTTACCTTGTGCCTCCTCACCTGTTTCAGATTTCCTATACAATTACCTGTATGTACATTTCATATTGCACCTGTAAAAAAAAATCAATTACCTTTAGTTTGCTTCTGTGTCTGGTATTTGGTTCCGCTTCCGACGTACCCTCGTTTATGTCACATACACACAAAGTATGCTGCTGCTGTTTACATTTGGATTTGGGCCACATACAAGAATCTATTCAAATATGAAATATTTATGTTTTATTTCGAAAATAGTATGTTTTAATGTCACAGATATTGCTGTCTTGTTTGCATTGACAGAGTTATAGCTTTTTAAACCCAATAAAAAAAACATATTGAAGTGTTATTTTTTTATTTTTTTTTGTTTTATTTTTTTGGCTGTGCAATAAGTATAGTTTTCATTTTTTCTGTCATATTTGTTGACAGTTTTTTACCAAATCAATAAAAGGTTTGTCTTTGAAATATGTCACTCAAAAACCTGTTACAAGAAGAAAAAAGATCTAGAAATATTGCACATTTATACTTCAGTATCTTATCTATCACCACAATGTCCAGTTGGTTGGCCATCACCTGTTTGTCACCCACTTTGTTATGGTATTCTGTGTACACTTTGCCTGCCTGCATCTTACGTCCTGCTATTATGTGCTGGACTGTCTCAGGGGCATCTTTGCACATCCTGTATCTTGGGTCCTGTCAAATATTGTAGACCCTAGCCTCTATTGCTCTTAAGTCAGCTCTTGTGCTGCCAAATTTAGTGTCTCTTGAATCCGTCAGTGATACATGCTGTGCAGGGGCTTATCTTTCCACGATGGTTGAAGATTGTTGAAGAAAACTTACATCTCAACTAGAGTTTGCCAAGAGTTTTTTTGTTTTTTTTTTTATGTAAGAAGTGGTCAGTTCAATCTTGAGATTAACTTACCATTTATAAGATCTCAACAACAGAAGGATGAAATTTGTTCATCACAGAGAACTCTTTATCATAATGTTTACATCGAATAACTAAGAAACTAAATTTTGTCTTCATGGTTTTATTACAAAAATGAAAGTAAATCAAGGAAATGGAACCAACAACAAACAATTAGGATGACACAACAAAGACTGGCACTAAGATTTTAAGTGTAATGTTTTTGCTTTCTTATCTGTGAAAGAATTTAAGATTTAAGTTTTAAACTATTTTGGTAAATGTTTTTTATTTCTTTTTGGAAAGAAGAGTAATTTCCATTTACCATGATTAATTTATGACAGCAATAAAACCATAAAAAAATCCAAGGGGGTTAATACTTTTTAGAGGCACTCTATGTCTCTAAAACATTAGCCAGATTGAGTCTTCTTCCTTCAGTACCAACATACACAGTGCTATGACAACACAATAGTTTTGTCATAGCACTAAATATGCACTACTCGAAGTACAGAATGATATTATTTTTTCCCTTGATGCTAAAAAACTTGTTCTGCTGGTGATGCTGGACCTCTCAGCAGCTTTTCATACTGTAGATCATTTGGCTCAGCAGGTTGGCCTTCAGGGAGTTGTGCTTAAGTGGTTTAAATCCTATTTAACAGACAGAACTTTTTCTGTCACAATAGGTGATATTTCCTCCTCTTCATCAATCTCTCTGATCTCTGGCGTACTGCATGGATCCATTCTGGGGCTGTTCTCTTCTCACTTGACATGCTGCCATTAGGACCTATCATTGCATGCCATAATTTGTCTTTTCATCTGTTTGCAGATGATCTGCAAATCTATCTGCCAGTTTCTCTCAATTCCTCACTCAGTCTAAACTCCATTGCCAGCTGCTTAAATAACATTAAGCATGGGCTGCCTCAAAATTTTCTCTACTTAATTAGCAACAAAACTGAATGGATTTTATTTGATGCTTCTAGTAATACATGTAACATCTCTCGCAGTCTAGGTCTTCTACTCCCCCTCTTTAACCAGGTGGTAAAAAATATAGGAGTGAAGCTTGACTGTAATTTAAGGCTTGATAAACAGATAGATTTTGTTGTGAAAACAAGCTTCTTTCAGCTCCGTCTGCTTTCTAAAGTAAACGCCTTAGCCAAAGTGATCTGGAGAAGGCCATCCATGCCTTTGTGAGCTCTAGGCCTAATTATTGTAATGCTTTATAAGTCAGTATTAATCAGTTTTCTATCTCCTGTTTATGGCTTGTACAAAACACTGCTGCTTGCTTGTTGACTAATACACATAAATATGAACATATCACACCTGTCCTTCCATCTTTGCGTTGGCTACCGGTTCAGTTTAGGATACCGTTCAAGCTGTTGTTGTTTGTTTTTAAAGCTTTGAATGGCCTTGCATCGCCCTACATTTCAGATTTTTTGAAAATCCATCAGCTCAGCAGAGCTTTGCGGTCTACTGGTCAATATGTGCTGGAGGTGCCTCGCTCAAGGTGCAAACAATGGGGGGATTGGTCTGTTGCAGGCCCAACAGTCTGGAATACTCTTCCCTATGAATTGCATACCATCTCTGATCTTGTTCTGTTCAAAGCCAAACTTAAGACTTATTTTTTTAAAAAGGCTTTTGATGTTTAGCTTTTAGTATTTTTATATCTCTTTTACCTTCTTTTCTTGTGGTTGTATTTTTAATTAGAACTGATTTATTGTGCCCTGTTCTTATTTGTTTTATCTTGTAAAGCACTTTGGTCAATGCAAGGCATTGTTGGAAGGTGCTATGTAAATAAAGTTTGACAGATTGATTGAATAGTTGTCTGTAGAAATCCAGAACCAAAACTCATCACTGAAGACTGTACAACACCACTCTGGTCTCCATGTATCCGAACCCTTTCTGTTTTGGTGTTAATGGAAGCCTGCTGATAAAACCGTGAACCTGTAATCCAGCTGATGCCAGTTGTTGAGACAATATACAACAATGCAAAGTGTTATAAGGAGTCTAATACTGGCGTCTAGATTGCAGGCACAGGGGTCAAGGAGTTCCGTAATGCTTTACACTGGCGGTAATGACACCAAGGTACACCAATCAGAGGTCGCTGAAGCTAATGTTGATTGGGGTGTAACTTTGCAAAAACAATGACAGACTCTGTAGTTTTCTCTGGCCCCCTCCTCAACCTGACCAGCAATGATATGTTTAGCTGCATATTGTTGTTCAACTGCTGGTGGTGTCCTGAAAACAACTTGGGCTACATAGATAATTGGAGTGCATTTTGGGGAAAACCTGATCCAATGCAGAGAGTTGGCATCCATCCCACTTTGGGTGGAGCCACTTTTCTTTCTAGAAATTTTTCAGATTTTGTTAGTCATCCAAATGAATGCCAACCCATGGTCCAGTCCAGGAAGCAGAGTTGTACTCTTACACACCTCTCTGCTGCTTCTCTGTTACCCACCCTAACCCCCAATGAAACAGCATTAGCTCAACCACAGCCCAAATTAAATAAACCAAAAATCAGCTCAAGAAAAATAATTCATAAAAATCTTATTAAAATAGACACAATACCAAAAAAATCAATTAAATTCAATTGAACCAAATTGAATCAAAGTGAATTTGCATACTATGGGATGATCCTCTTCTTGGTGTGGTCTATTTTGAGCCACTGGAAATTTCAACACTTTCTGTTGGTGCCCTTATGTACCTATTTGTTCCAACAAAAGGCTACTCTGACATCTGAATGCCCCACATGCCAGACACTTCCACAACCACCCACAAAAGAACCCCTAATAAAAGTCTGCCAAGTTCTGGTAATGCTGTTGACTTCATGTACAAGGCATCCTTGCTGTTTGATGGCCTTCACTCACTGTTTTGACTATCACATGCTCCATAAACTACCTGATAAAATTAGCTTATTCATGATGCCATCACTCTTATGCTCTGGTGCCTGTGGGAGGCATACCAAATCAACAATTTTCTTCTTGGTGTTAAACTTTGTCAGTGAGTGTACTTAATCTCTTTACATTCAACAGGCTAAAGCTTTAAACAAAGGTCAAATAAATTTATGAGAAAACCACTAAGGTTTTATTCAATCTGTCATAAATGAGATATTGTTGATAACTTAACCACTTTGGTTTATGCAGAATTTACACTGTCTACTTTCAGTGCAGAGAATCAGAAAAACATTGTAATTCACAAAACACTGAGCCTTACAACATGCTGTATTTGAAACAACTCATTATTAGGAGAACATCTAAATATCCAGTAAAGGCTCCACTAAATATTTACTGAATAAATGAAATGACCAGACCATGGACTTCAATTCATCCTTATTTATTAAGCACTTTTAAAACAACCACAAAAGACCTAAATGCGGTACAGAATGAAAAATAAAAGATTTTTATAAAAAAAAAAAATACTGTGCATATAAACTGTATACAGTCATTTTTATGTCATCCACTGGTCTTTTAAAGTCAAAATCGACTATACTTTGTACAAAAAGCTATAACTGGATAGTTAAACTCTCACCCTGATTGAGAAAAAATAAGCATCTTTGAAGCATAAAACCTTTTTGATAATAGAATTACTCTCTGAAGTACTTTAAACTGCTTTTGAAAAAACAGTGTCTGCAAAGGATCTCTAGAGATGTACAGGGTTGCCTTTGCATTGTCAAAATCAGATTTGTATGAATAAAATCATAACACATTCACTGGATTACTCTAAATCTGAGTAAAGATTTACTATGTCAACCACTTTTGTTGTGCAGACAAGTGTCTTGCATGAACAAGTACTTGTGCATTTACATTATTGTAGGGGAAAAACAAGATAAAAATATAGCTCTGACACAAAAAAATAAGGAACCAAGAATTATGTTTCCACAAGACATGGCTGCAGGGAGATATTCTCTGTACACTAAGGGTTCTCCACCTGGTTTTTAGACTATACATACGGACAGAGTGACAGATTCATTTGGCCTTTTCTCCAGCGCGCTTTTATTGAGTGATGGAGTATATATAAAATAAAAAGTTCAGTTCCACTGAATTGCACAATGTACAGATGTGTGAAGACTAACTGACACATTTTAAGACAGCATATCATGCAAATTCACTCTCTGCTAAGACCAACAAGCAGAGGCAGGGTCCTAAGCAAAAAACAAGAAATCCACAGATTTTCAAAATGTGAAAACTGTTGTGCAGAGTAGGAAAACTGGTATATGGGAAGCTACAATGTTTTATTGCAAATGACAAAAATCCCCTGGAACTGCTTAAATATCTTTACGACCTACTCTGCACCAATTTGTGCACCAATTTTCAGGTTAGAAATGTGCTTGGAAGAAATTCAAGACTCATTTTACTTTTATTACCATGCACTTATCAAAAAATTCTGAGTGTTGTACCTCTACATTTCCAGCTTTATAAATGGGGAGTACTTCAACTGTCAAAATGCTCTTATACACTGTCAAGAAAGTAAAAGAATGCATAAAAAAGCTTGAATTGCGATACAATGTTCCACTTAATATGGACCAAACACAAAGTTTCACTTCATTCTTTCATTAAGCACAATAGTCCTGTTCAAGAAGCCTTCAGGGACCTTGTCAAAATAAAACAAAACACAAAAAATTGGCCCACACATTTGACATTTTATTATCAGTATTATCAAACACAGTATTTAAGATCAAGGTTGCTGTTAGTTGTTTATGACATCAGATCATTAACAACTCAGTCAACCTAATCCATTCATTATTTGCCACTTATCCATAGTCAAATCACAGAGACAACAGGTCCAAGAAACCCACACATCAGTATTTCCTAGCAACACTCTCCAGCTTCTCCAGTGCCATACCAAGGAGTTTCCACACCAGAAAGGACATAAAATCCCTCCATCAAGTCATTAGGTTTGCTTTGGGGTCTAGTCCCAGTGGAACATGCCCAGAAATCCTCCATTCCAGCTCAGTTAACCCCTTTTGATACATTCAATATCAGTATCAAAAGTATTTATTTCCTAAGTTTGGCCACCATACATAGGAAGCTTGTTTCAGCCACTTGTTTCTGGGATCTCGTTTTTTGGTGAATACTCATTCTGACCATAGGTAAGGGGTGTAATTCCCCACAGAATGCCTTAGAGAAAGCAGTCACAAGCTTTCTCCAGATCTACAAAACACATGCAGACATGATAGTTAAATTCTCATGATTCCCTTAGCAGCTCCACAAGGATAAAGATCTGATCCACTGTTCTATGATCAAACCAAAAGCCATACTGCTCCTCTTAAATACAAGGCAAATTGGTCAGAGCCTCTCCTCCAACACCCAGCTTGAAGTAAACTTGCCTGGAGAGGCAGAGAAGTGAGAGCCATCCCAGTCCTTCATGCCAGATCGAATAGGCATGTCAACCATGACAGCCCTACAGAAACCAGAGCTTTCAGCATCTCAGGCCCAATCTTATCATGGAGCCTCATATATGAAAGAGTGTACAGCTTTCATACCAAAAGTTGGCATACAGACAAAATTTGAAAAGTGCGTGCGCACAAAAATATTCAGATGTTTGACACTGTACGCATGTATGTTTCTGCAAACCTTTCCTTCATACATCCCACTTCAGTATCTATTTTTTGTTCTTTATGTACTAATTTGGAATGACAATAAAGCTCCTTGAATCCTTCAATTTATGAAGAATGCTGTGCATATGACACACCTCTCCTACCATGCCACCATATAAATATTCAAATAGATGTAAAGAAATCCTGCGCGTGTGATTCTCCTCTTTGTGTGATCAAAAATTATGTCCAGATGTAAGAAAATGATGAATTTCATTAAATGAGTCACATATGCTCCTAAATAAGGTAATGGAACGTAAAAGCATATTTGGTACACTGTCCTGTGGCATTTGCACTATACCATGAGTGTGAAGCTGCTGTTGTCAGAGTAGTGTACATGCACAGAAGTAACAAAAAGTTTAAATGGTCAGGGATAAAGGTAGGAGTAAAGCAAAGGACAGCTGCCCATTGCCTCTCATTCAATAACGTTAGATAGCACTTACTTCTGTTAAATTACACGCTATTGTTGTAAATGAATGACGTGAACTGGGAGTGCAGATGTACTAGCAGCGCACTTCTGAGGCTGACACATTTCCAACTTTACCCATGTGTTTAATAGCATAAATACTGTAAACACAAGGCACCCAGGAGCTTGGCGAAAAATTGAAGTGGCACCAGCAATCCACAGCTCTTCCTAGTTTCCTTGTGTAAGATTGGGGCCAGTTAAATGCAGAGATCCAAAAAATTGCCCTAATTGCCCTAGGACTTTAATTCAACCTGGAGAGATTCACGACAAAGAGAAGCTGCAATTAAATGGTTTTATTTGACATGAATGACATAAGATATTTGGCGCTCGGATCTCAGCGGAAGACGCGAGTGTCGACAATAGCAATGCGCTTCGAGGAGAAGCTCAGGTTGAGCATTAGAGGAGTCTTCCCCGGTCCGGACACTGGTGGTGGAGGTTGAGGAGGGGAAGGAAGCTTGAGGGAGTTGGGAAACTGGAGGTAGAGAAGGGGTGGAGGTGGGCTGAAGTTCGGCCGGCGAACGGATGGGGCCATGATGGAAGTCCTTTTAAACGAAGGCTTGCTTGCTGATTGGATACACTGGAGGCGCGGACTGATGCTGATAGGCTGGAGTGGAGGTGCTCGACGCAGCGATTAGATGCAGGTGAGGCTGAAGCAGGTCTTCCAGTCTGAATTTACGCCTAGGCTTCATATTGGCTAATAAGCCAGGCATCATTGTGTGCCAGCAGGTCTATGTGATCCATGAAAACATTCTCTCTTTAAATTCTTCCATTGGTGATAGGAGGTTAATTCTGGTTCGGTTTCATTGTTCAGGTTGAAACCATAAGTGCTCAAAATCAAAACAATTTGTTCAAATGCCCCTTGAATTCAGATAACAGAATGCAATCATATTTCAGTATATTTAGGCAGGTTTCAGTACTTTGTATTTTGATACTGTCAACTGAAAATGTTTGTGTGGTGTATGGCAGGTCAATAGTGTGTGTGTATTTAAGCACACTTTCATGCAACATTTGTTTTGATACATCTAATGTGTGCATAGAACATGAGGCACACAACTTTTTTGTGTGTATGCACTGTTTATGCATAAGGCCTCTGGTGCATTGCTGCTGTGGAGCTTTTTAATTACCTACCTTAGTGACCTCTGCCACTGCAAGAAAATCACCTTCCCCCAAATCCTTAGACTCTGCCTCATCAAATGTGGACACAATGATCAGATTACAGAGAGCCTTGGAGTGTTTTTTTTTCTATCATCCAACATTATTTCCAGCCCGTGTCTGATGTTCCTCAACTATGCTACGCACAGTCTGGAATTGGGCCCAGTTTCATTCTTTGAATTGTTAAATTATTTACCAGAACCTTCTTGAGGCCAACCTAAAGTCCTTCAATGTACTCCAAGCTTTTACTTTTGCAACCACAAAAACTGCAGTCCCTCTGGCTATCATGTTCTTGTCCAATTCCATGAGTCCTCCATGACAGCCAAGCCTTAAATGCGTCTTTCTTCAGCTTGATGACCTTCATCACTTCTGGTCTTCACCAATGAGTCCTACAGTTGCTGATGCAACAGACACCAATGACCTTCTGAACACAACTCCTGAAAGCCTCATCTGCAATATTGGCCTTGAACATGACCCATTTAGATTCCATGTCCCCAAGCCCCACCTGGACACATGAAAAAATGCTCCAGAATCCATCCATCCATCCATCCATCCATCCATCCATCCATCCATCCATCCATCCATCCATCCATCCATCCATCCATCCATCCATTTTCTTTATCCACTTCTCCATTCCTGGTGCCTATCCCCAGCAGTCACTGTGCGAGAGGCAGGGGACACCCTGGACAGGTTGCAAGTCCATCGCAGGGCCATATATAGACAAACGAGACAAACAACCATTCACACTCTCACTCTCACTCACACCTAGGGACAATTTTAGAGTCATCAATTAACCTAACATGCATGTTTGTGGTCTGTGGGAGGAAACCAGAGTACCTGGAGTAAACCCACGTGTGCACAGGGAGAACATGCAAACTCCACCCAGAAAGGCCCCAGCCCGGCAAGCGATCCTGCAACCTTCTAACCACTATGCCGCTGTGCCACAATTAATGTTTATTTTCTTTTAATTTTACTGCAGTATATCTGACAGTATCTTAAGCACCCCTAATAAAAAAAAATGCTCTTAATAAGTCTGTTTACTGTACCCCCAATATTGGAATAGGATTTCTGTCCCCTTGCCTAATTTTTTTTTTTATGACCCATGGCCTTGGCAGAGGTTTGCACTGTCTGAGTGATTCCCATTATTATGTGCTTTTTTTAAAAATGTGAATAAATAAAAACAGTAAAAGTCACATTCACCTTCTAGGGATAAGTCAAGCAAACATAAAATTAATTGAACTTACTGCTATTTCCCCAAGGAAATCTGGCAAACATATTGAGTATTTTGAGGTGGTGTGTGGACCACCCACCTCATTTAATACTCCCTGTTTGTGTCCTTCAGAATCATTCCCAACACAATCCAAGTTTCCAGAAGTTACTCTCTACTCACCATGATGTTTACACATGGAGTCTCCTGCTAGGCAACTTGAAGGGCACTGTCTATGTCAGACTTTGACTGACAGGTGGTATTTGGGAGGGTCAGCCAGGGAAGAAGGCACAGCAGTTAATATAAAGGACAAGAGGTTTTGAATCACTAAAACGCACAATACTAACTACAATGACAGAACAAAAACACTGATACACATGGCTGCATGTGCACAGTGGCATCATCAGAGGGGAGAATGTGGGATGAAACTATCTTTTATGTCACATTCAGGTTCTTTTTTTTAAAAAAAAGAAATGACAATGTTTTACTCCTTTTTTTCCCTAGTTTTAGAAGACAGAATATTTATAGATGAGGGACAAAGCATGTGTGCATGTTTCTGACCTCAAAGCTTTAAAGATTTTATTGCACTATAGGCACTTCTTCAGAATATTTGCACACAACTAAAAAATAAACTGAGTGTTTTGCAAGACCTCAATTAAGAAAGATTAGACTTTTTAATTTGCATCACCATTTCACATTAGAGCTGAGCAATGTATTTTAAATCAATAATGGCACAATCAGTAATGGTATAAAGGGATTTATATTAAGAACTCTTCATGATGAGTCAGCTTATCAAAATGAGCTACTTCAAAGTTCATTTTTCAGGCAAATGAACAAATTGCAATAGAATTATTATCTTAGTGGGCTTAATATGGTGTAGATGGTTAACACTGTTTAAAAAACTGCTGCGTTTGCTCCTCCCATCTACACAAACAAAGCTTTTGATGAGACAAGCTAAGATATTTAAAATCACTTTGCAAAGTTGAGATTTTTGAAAAATTCAGTTACTGGTTTATTTGTATGGATGATGTAACAATCTGTTTTGCTCATGCCCACTCTTACTTTGTGGCTTAGAAACCAAATAACAAATAAGCTGTTCATAAAGATTTTTTTTTTCTGCATCTGTTTCGCTATATCCTGATCCTGTTGTCCTTAAACTTTGATTGTGTACTGAAATGTTAACAACTGGAAAAATATTGTAAGCAAAAGTTTAAAAAATGAGTTTTGGGAGAATATTTAGCCAAGCTGAAAATGATTTTCTCTGTATATTAATATGCTATTAATGTGGACATCTTGCCATCTTTTTTGTTTTGTTTCGTTGTTTGCCATCTTGCGGCATGTCATAGGTATCTATTGTAGCATTTTTTGTAAAAATGGAAACAGATTTTTATAAACAGAGAAAAAATGTATTTAAATATATCCAAAGTAGCATAAAAAGGTCTAAAACTCAGCAAAAGCTTTTCTGTGCAAAGCAGTTTGCTACATCCTGCAGATATCCAGAGATTACAACATTTAACACTAAACACAAAGTTTACAGCAGAGCGTAGTCAGAGTTATAAGTCCTTGCAGTCACAAAAGGTTGCAGCTGTTAGCTACGGAAAGATCCAAGGAAGCTTCACTGACTAACATTTATTGAATTTTTTTAACTTTCTGTTAAATCAATTTTTGACACGTTAAATTAACAATTAACAAACAAACTCCCCTCCACCGTGGCGCCTACCCTAACAAACAGAAGAAATAAATAGAATAACAAAATATATATATATTTAAAAGTAATGTAAGAAATAAATGCCCAATAAATTCACATACACTTTTAAACACAATAGATACATCCATATAAACACATGTTCAAACACATCACTGCAGTGCTCGTTTCAGAATGATCTGACATCCTGTACCTTTAACATAGGGCAGAAAGGGATTCCAGGTTATTTCAAATAATCCAGTGCTACTAACCAAAGTCAACCTGATGTTTTCCAGTTTAAGAAAATAAAAGACCTCCTCAGCTTGTTTATGTAGATAGGGCTGCAAATTTCTAATTTGGCAGTGTCCGCCTCCTTGCCAGCATAGTTGAAGGCTATTAAGTCTTTTTTAGCAGAAGATAGCTCAAGTGAAATTAATGCATAATGAGTGATATCCTTTTTAGTTACATTAGATAAAAAAAAAAACATATCAGACCAGAATCTCTTCTCTTCTTCAAAATGTGTGAATAATTTGCTGTGACCTGTCAATACTGATCACACAGAGGGGACAATGTGTTAAATATTTTTGCAAGCCTGGCTTTAGTACAGTGAGTAAAAGCAAAATTAAAATTAACATACAAATCTCTCCAGGTTTTTTTTTAACCTAATTTAGCCCATATAAGTGTTACCCAATAAGGATGGGGTCCTAGATGTCCTAGATTTTAGGATAGGTGGCCACTATCACATTCTTAATGTAACTTGAAGTAAAATAGTTTTGAGGTGAGTATAGTAAGGTTTTTCGGTGCTACCAGATGAGCAGAATTTGCTAATCACTCATGATTAGTGGTGTTATGTCCTTATACTGAGCCCAGTAGTTCAGATCTCTTAAATTGGTAGCCCAATAGTAATAACAACTAGAAAGTTCCTGGAGAAACTTTGACGGGGCCTGCCACGGTGTGCGTCC
>NC_051435.1:27664036-27672709 GCF_001649575.2 Kryptolebias marmoratus | reverse complement strand
CGAGCATTCTGATATAAAATTTGTGGGGGTTCTTTGCCCGGTTCGGGCTGCATTAAGGGTAACGGAAGAAGACCATATAATAAAGAGACACCTTATTCGGTGTAGAGTAATAGGTGCCTGCATGCATTGCATGAGGCAGTACAATGCCTTGCNTTCGCAAGGCATTGTACTGCTCTCTATGCACTGCTGGCAGGCCCCAATGATAATGATATTGAATATTGAAAATCCAACTAAAAACTTGTCATAGATCCACAGAAGTTGTTTGGTATGACATTTTTTACAAAGGTCACAATGATTAAATATTGTCATCAATTCTGGGGAAATGGAAGTTTTTTTGGACATGAAACTCTTGTTGTAATCTAGCTAATAATGAAGCCACTTGTAAAGGAGGTGTTTGAAATTTACCAATTAACTCTGACTTTTATTTAACATCATCATCACGCAACTAAGAAACTAGTATTTGTGAATTCACAACAGAAGCATAGTTTATAACAGTGGCACAAGAGGTGTAAACTTGGTAATTATTTACATCTTCAAGTGTGAAGTGATTTTATGTTGGCTTTCGACATTTTGATCATCATATTTGCAATGTAAATATGTGGAATAGTCATGAAGTCACATTAAATAGGAAAAATTAATTTCTCACTTTCCACAACTTTGGTAGACATGAGAAGCCTGCCTGATTAAGCTTTTAAACTTAGTTTTAAGGGCTGCCGGACAGTCATTTTTTTCTTCTTTTTATTTCACTTTACATAAAAAGTAGAAAAACAGAAAATTATTCCTTAATAATTGTCATTATCTGGACTTTAGTGAGCTCATAATAGAGAAATCATTTTGTCTTTTGATACGAACTGAAACTTCAGATGGAAGTTAATGTCAGAAAATGTGGGGGAAAATGAGATACAGAACACAATTTTGAGATGACTGAAAACCTTCTGTGAGAGTAACAGTGAAATATTTTTAAATGATTAACCAAAGATGTTAAAAATGGTTAGTCATTTATTTAGAGTAAAACTGTGGGGAGAAACTTTTATTTTTAAAAAGTAGATGCTTTAGGAAAAGCAAGAAAAGGAGGCAGAGGATGATTCAAATGAGAGGGGCTCTAAATCCACCAGGAACTAATTCTGTTTAATCTGTCTCACACACATCTGAGGGAAGGAAACTGCCTAATGGGCTTAGAAAGTAAAGCTAGTGTGTGGTAAGAAAAGTGGAGCAGAGGAATAAGTTGAAACAGACTGTGGTCGAGATCTGAACAAAACCAGGAATGTGGAAGGACACGTAGAGAAAAAGAGGACAGACTGACTGACCAAAGTGATTGGTGTTCAGTGAATGTTTGGCAAGAATAAGGGATAAAAGGACAATGAACTCATACCCTGTCAGCAACTCATAGCCTGTAAAGAAGTTGGGGAAGGCTATGGGGGCACATTGTGTGTGTGTGTTGAAGGATGGGTATGGGTAGTTTTTTTAGGCGGGACCGTGGTTTTATATATTCATAGTTTCAAAACTTAAATGTTTTGTTGTTTTGCTAGTTTAGCTTTTTAAAATATTTGTTAAAAACAGTGCAGGGATTTCAAAAGTTTTGAGTTTTGTGTCCCACTGGGAGGCAACCCCAAGGAAAACCCAGAACTCACTAGGGGGATGATATATTCCTTTGCCTGCAGACATCCCTCTCCTCAGCAACTCTCGTCTGAATTTCCTTCCTCAACCTACATTAGCTGGCTTGCTAGTTAGCAGGATGTTCCTCTTCTTATCAGTACTTTGTTTAATTTGCCGTGCACCATCTAACCCTACCTACAAAACAACTACAACTTGTCTACGGCACCCACAACTCATCTCCAACAGGACTCCAAAAGGTTTTACTTCATATTTCTCAGTCAAATTCTATAAATACAGACTGCAATTTTATCTTTACTGAAACAATTACTTAAGTCAGTATCTCACTGGGTTGCAACTGTTGTAGACAAGTTTTGGTAAACAGTATTCATGAGGGATGAGAAAATACACTACATTGCCAAAAGTAATCGCTTGTCCCCCTTCACATGCATATGAACTTGAGTGGCATTCCATTCTTAATCCATAGGGTTTAATATGATGTTGGCCAACCCTTTGCAGCTATAACAGCTTCAACTCTTCTAGGAAGGCTTTCCACAAGGTTTACGAGTGTATTTATGGGAATTGTTGACCATTCATCCGGAAGCACATTTGTGAGGTCAGACACTAATCTCTGACCTCACCAGACCAGAAGGCCTGGGTCACAGTCTCCCCTCTAATTCATCCCAAATGTGTTCTATCAGTTTGAGGTCAGGACTCTGTGCATGCCAGTCAAGTTTTTCTACACCAAACTCGCTCATCTCTGTCTCTATGGACCTTGTTTTGTGTATTGG
Source organism: Kryptolebias marmoratus (assembly GCF_001649575.2). Taxonomy (NCBI): domain Eukaryota; kingdom Metazoa; phylum Chordata; class Actinopteri; order Cyprinodontiformes; family Rivulidae; genus Kryptolebias; species Kryptolebias marmoratus. Next base: position 27,670,325 of record NC_051435.1, on the reverse strand, counting down.
TGCGCAGTGATATTGAAACAGAAAGAGACCATCTCCAAACTTTTCCCACAAAGTTAGAAGCATGAAATTGTCCATTGTCTTGGTATGCTAAAGCATTAAGAGTTCTTTTCACTGGAAATAAGTGGCAGAGCCCAACTCCCGAAAGACAACTCCACACCATAATCAAAATAACAGAGTCTGTGCCAAATGGGACTTCTGGCCCAATCTTGTGAAGATCCCCCGTTTCTCTGGGGCTGCTTGTTTTTATTAACCTTTACCACACCCAGTTGTAGTAAATAGACTCCCACGTCCCACTGGGATGGACCTGAACAATACATTCAATTCCATTTATTGGGATAAACTAGGGTCTTTAGACAAGCAACAGCTAACTGTCCACGTTTGCACGTTTTCGACAACGTGAGCGTAAGAGCCCCCGGTTCACTTCCTAAGAAGGAATTTGTGGCTGAAGACACTTCAAAATGGGAGCTCAGGCCTCATGGCCTGAACACAGATGCAGACCAGTTACCTCAATTTTACATGGCCTACCAATTCATGGCTGAGTTGCTGTCATTCCCACTTGCTTCCACTTTGTTATAATACCACTAACAGTTGACTGTGGAATATTTAGTAGCTGTCAGATTTGTGGATGGAGGATTGGACCCAGAATGCAGGCCTATTCGGAGGACTGAACTGAAATAACTTAATTAAAAGAAATGGGCTGATGTGGCAGCAAAACTTAAAACATAACAATGAGAACATGAAGAGAGACAAGGGACTAATCTGACTGTGGTGAAGACCAAATACCAACAATAAACCAGCAAGGATATGATGGAAGTGACTGAACATAAAGTGCTGAGGGCGAGTGGAAGATTGACTGCAGCTGGAGTGACAGACAATGGGAAACAAGTGAAGGGGGGTGGCAGGCCGACCAGAGAGGGAGGGCTGAGGGAGAGTGAAAAGTGGCACAAGGAACACAGAAGTCACACAAAACCACACAAAACCTATTATAAAGAAACACAAGGAACAAACCCAAAACAAGGATCACAAGAACACAAACATGAAAAATAAAATAAATGACTCAAAATACCCAAATCCTGACAGTACTGTAGCGAGGAAATTTCACAATTGGATTTATTGGCAGCCTATCATAGTACCATGCTGGAATTCAGTGAGCTCCTGAGAGTGACCCATTTTTTCACCAATGTTTGTGGAAGCAGTCTGCTTGATTTTATACACCTGTAGCCACGGAGTGATTGTAACACCTGAGTTCAATGAATTAGATGGATGAGTGAATACTTTTGGCAATATAGTGTATATTGAAACATTTGTGAGTGTTCTTAGTTTCCTCACAAGTTTAAAAAAAAAGGTTGTGCAAAATGTGGCCACATAGCTCACTCAACAATTTGTCACAAACATTCAGAATTTAGTAAGATGATGGCCATTGAAAATCTGCCTATTTTCTTGCATTTTTCCAGAGCATAGTTTCCAACTAGTCTTCAACAGTCACAGTCCAATGAGAGGCTACCGTTAACACTATTGAGAAAAGTTAACATTTTTTCAAAGACACGCAAAAAACAAACATCATCAAGATTTGTGTTGTGTTTTGTAAGCTCAATGTATGTTAATAGCAGCTGTAGAACAAGAAACGGATTGAATAGTCTAAAGAAACAAAAAAGGCTAAAAAAAAAAACAATCTAAAAGACTCAAGTACAAACAACACCAGTGTACTAAATTAAAAAAATAGATTTTATTTTTAAAACAAGTTACTCCAGTTTTTTGTTTTGTTTTGTTGTTTAAGCAGTAATGTTAGAACTGCCTGATGGTGTCATGTATTGGGGATAAAATGTGTCAGCGCCTCATCACTTTGATGGAATCTGTGTCGTGCTTTAGTAAATTTAGATATAACAGAAGATATCATCAATGTGAAGCTTTTTTCCTCCATCTGTTTCTCTCTAAGTCATGACATTTTTCAACAATGAACACTAATATCTGAGGGGGAATTTTTCAGCAAGCCTACTCAGAGAAGATTTATTCTCTTTCAGCTGCAGCACAAACAACACAAATGTCTGATGAACGTCACCAAAACAAAACAACTGTATAAAAAAAATGGAGTATGTTGGTGTTTTTTTTTAATCAGGCTTACTGGAAAAGAAGAAAACCAAGAATTCTGTAGTTGCCAACTGAAAGTCCAATCTACGCTCTCCTATCCTAATTGACGGGAACACTTTTTTTTCCAGGTTTGTTAAAAATAAACATGAAAGGTAAAGACAGACATAAAAACCTCAAAAGCTTCACAGTTTTCTGAGCAGCATGTACGTAAGCGCTGGCCTGATAAAAAATCTTCTACTTTTGAGGATTAATGTTCACCTTAATATGAGACTTTATAACTATAAAACATCTAAACACTAATAACTCTACTTCCAACCAGCTTTAGCTGAGCTGTTAGTCTACTACTAGTTAGCAGCATGCTAACATGCAAAATTAAAGGAGCTTTCAATTCAATTCAGTTTATTTATATAGCGCCAAGTCACAAGAAAGTCATCTCGGGGCACTGTAGAAAAACATTCACATGCTGTTTAAAGACTAAATGCCGCAACAGCACTACTGCACTGTGAAACCAATTCATTTGCATTGCGTGTGAGCTGAACAAAGCACAGTGCTGCATTCAGCTCTACGCACAGCTGCATTAGGCTCTTGCCCCAACTGAGCCCAAACTCACAGGTTATTGTGGAAACAGATCTACTTTACCAGTTTGAATTTTCCACATTACATTGCTCTCTGGGTTTTATGTACACATACCCACACAGTTGATAGTGCTTCTCTTTTTTTTATTTTCTTCTAACAAGCAAGAACAATGTAAGAGCTTGCTTTCTTTTAGAAGGGCGGAAGCTGTATTATGGTAGACAATACTGAATGCAAACCATGAGCTTTCTTTGCTCACCAAAAACATTGTACATCCTTTGGTCTGAAAGCCCTTTACGATGGCAAACAAGCAATGTTTTAAATTTAAGTTTCAGGCAAGCAAAGCAGACATATGGAACACTATAACCAAGTGGCTGGAATAGTGTACATGAACATCTGTACTGAGTATGGACTAGAAGTCCCACAGTCAAAGTGGGAGACACTACCAAGGGTGGTGGAGGATGTCTGTCTGTCTGTCTGTCTGTCTGGATAGATAGATAGTGCCTCTAAAAAGTATTCACCCCCTTGATAATATATGCTTTTATTCCTGTCATAAATATAAAAGTTTAAAAAAAACTTCAGTGTCAAAGTGATAGCTTGAATTTAAATACAATATGTTAAATGTTGCATAAATATTCACTTCAACTGTATGACAAGAACTCAGAGAATATATGATAGATATTTTATTTAAATCAGAGTGAGACAGATCAGTGGAAAAAAATACAGGACATGAACAGACAGATGTTTCTCTTCTGTAACTACTATTGATCTTAAGGGGAAGTAAGGATGGCTGAATTCCACAAAATAAACACAATGAGTACAATGTGTTGGCATATTTTCTTACATAAGTCAAACACTTTCAAACAAGGATTTCTGGCCATTGACCTGTACAGTATGTCAAAAATCCTTCTCAGTCAGTCACAGAGCCATAATGTGATCCTATTTGTTCTTTCTTGCTCCATTATTAGGGTATCTGGTATGGTTAAATGACTAAGGGATCTTAGGGAAACATTTTCTTCTTCAATGATAAATGTTAGCAACTCAGTTGTTTATTGAAACCATGTAGAGATGTGGCTTAAAACACTTCTGCTTGTTGTAGCACTTCAGAGAGTCTGATTTCTTTCCAACCACTACACCAAACCTACAGTTTAGTAATCAGCAAAAGAACAGTTCACATAAATGCAGGATTTTACTGGACAGATATGGCAAAATCATTGAAGAGTTGAAATACAGACAAGTGCACCACACTCAGAGAAAATGAAAATATTAGAAAACCTGAATGGAGGTAAGGCATTAAGTTCTTAATGTTTCTCATTGTCTGTCAGGAACATTGAAGTTTGAGATTTCATCTTTAAGACAATATTTCTGAAAGATCTCTTTCAAACCAGTTGATAACTTAATTTATTCCCCCTTACTATACAACTGAGGGATTGAATTTTAGCATTGAGTAATTACTCTGACTTATATAAATCTAACTTAAATTAGTTTATTTAATTCACAAAGATTTACCAACAATAACACTCTGGAGAAAAAAAATCAACTTCATGGTCTGAATAAAGATTTGGATTATATATTTTCAAAAAAATACAATTCTTTTGAACAGGATGTTTGATTAAGATCTCAGTTTTAAGTTTTACGTACACAAATACGTGGACAGTTCAGATTATTTGATAAGTCTTTTACTTTGGAATTTAGGTCAGAAGATTGTTAATAATTCTGCCAGATCTTCAGACTAGTTTGAGGATCAAAATAAATTGATTATCAGATTAGAAGTAAAACATTTTGTTTAACAACTAGCATCAGTTTCAAAATGTCATAGCCAGACCAAACATTGTTTTTCTCATCACCAGAAGGGAAGACTTTGAGTTGCCTTATCAGATCAAGGCTGTGTGGCCAGCTGTCACTTTGTCTTTCTGAGTTAATCCAGAGAAGTTGATCAGACCTCAGCAAGACCACGGAGGCAGGCTGAGGCCCAAAATCCATTAATGGTCAGTGGGTCAGCATTTCTTTTAGGGTCATTGTTGTCCAAGAAGTGGTCTGAAACTAATGGAGTCAGACGTTGGAGGGTGTGGCATCTGTGAGCAATTCTTTCACTGGCCTTATCTTTTACAGTTACAAATGGTTATTAACTTTAGCATTTCTTAGATTTTCCACTTTAACAAATCTAAACAAAATGGATGCTTTAAGCTTAGGTTGAACAAAATGAGATGAGACGAACACAATGAAAACTGAGCAAAGAGCCAAGAGCCTTCTAGTTAATTTTTTAAATAAAAATTGTCTGCCACTCAGGATTCTGACAAATTCAGGAACATGAGTGTCTGCACAGATGGAACTTACTTTTGCTGTTCGAAAGACATTCTGTTTCCTGCAATTACAAAAAGTGATAGATTTTATTAAGCCATTTGGCTAATTTCTTATTAGATATATAAATGCAAATCATCAGCATTAAATTTTCAACAAATTTAAAAAATATTTCACAATTAAAGAACAGATTTCATCTCTGCATTAATCATTTCTTTTTTTAGTGTTAAAAGGGGTGTAAGAACACTGTAATAAGATAAGATATTCCAAGTGTATGAAGACAGCTCAATATTCAGTACAATACTTGAAATAAGACATGTAAACAAGTAAAAGCATATATATGTTAGAAAGTCCTATTTTAAATTGAGACTCTTATCTAAAGTGAAAATATTTTTATCTTTAAATGACTTCAAACGGGTGATTCATGCCTTTATTAGCTCCCAACTGGATTATTGTAACTCTTTGTATGTTGGTGTCAGCCAGGCCAGCCTCTCACGACTACAGCTGGTTCAGAACGCTGCAGCTCGTCTCTTAACGCGAACAAAAAAGCATGAACATATCTCCCCAGTGCTTGCTTCCCTTCACTGGCTCCCTGTTCATTTTAGAATTGATTTTAAAGTTTTATTGTTGACTTATAAGTCCCTAAATGGGCAGGCACCTGCATATTTGTCTGATCTTCTGCAGCCTGGTGTGGAGTAGAAAGCTGGCAGTGACGTGTAGCAGAATTAATAAATGCTTAGATGTGTCAGCTCAGTATTAACAGTTCCTGCTGCAAGATTGTTGAGTCATCCTCTCTGTGAGTCAGACTATTTACACATTTATGTTTGTATGTGGGAGGAAATGAGTTGACTTCTCTGGGTTTGTCCTCTGCCTTCATTAGGATTATTCTGTAAGTCAGTCAAGAAAAACAAACTGGCAAACACAGGCCACTATTGTTTTTTAACATGATATTTAAAATAATTTCATGATATTGATGTAATGTTTCCTGTTTTATTTTGACAAACTACCAAACACTGACCCAATCTTTACTACATGTGAGTTTGAGATGATCAAGTCTGAACTGGTGCATACTGCCTACAGGAAATAAACAGTATATATGCCTTTAGGCTTTGGATCAGTTCATTTACATTCCTCATGGGAGTCCAAAAACAAACAGAAGAAACTTCATCCATCCATCCATCCATCCATCCATTCTCTTCCGCTTATCCGGGGTCGGGTCGCGGGGGCAGCAGCCTAAGCAGGGAGACCCAGACTTCCCTCTCCCCAGCCACTTGGGCCAGCTCCTCCGGGGGAATCCCAAGGCGTTCCCAGGCCAGCCGAGAAACAT
>NC_051435.1:27654907-27662431 GCF_001649575.2 Kryptolebias marmoratus | reverse complement strand
AGACCAGGGTGGTGGTCCCCTTATTCAAAAAGGGGGACCGGAGGGTGTGTTCCAACTACAGAGGGATCACACTCTTAAGCCTCCCTGGTAAGGTCTATTCGGGGGTTCTGGAGAGGAGGGTCCATCGGATTGTCAAACCTCGGATTCAGGAAGAGCAGTGTGGTTTTCGTCCTGGCCGTGGAACACTGGACCAGCTCTATACTCTTAACAGAAGAAACTTAACATTTAAAAACAAAACAAAAAAACAACTTACCTTCAAAGGTCAAAAGAAGTATAATTTTTTAAAATTCCTCTGACCCGCATTCTATTAAGATTGATTTGGCCAGCATTTCAGCGCTTTGGTCCAATCTGTGTTAGCTGCTGATTCCCAACACCCATTTAACAATAACCGCTAGATCTTCAATTTGTTAAACTGGAATTTAATGTGAATAGCTTTCCCTGATAGGTGCCTAATGTGTGTTATGTCTGGAGTTATGTTTAGAACAGGTATGTTTGTAATAATAATAATAATAATTACAATAATAATAAGTCTGAGCTTCCAGAGTTTTAGGCTAAGATCATCCTATACTAAAAATACTATACTATACTATACTATACTATACTATACTATACTATACTATACTATACTATACTATACTAACAGTTGTAGCTGTTTTGGTCAAACTCTAAAACTGACTTTATGCACAATCTCTTGCAGTCTCGCAAGATGTCTGCTCAGAGTATGTGTGTGAATGACTGTCAGCTACTGCCACGTCTAATTTTGGCTCTATATCTGTAAAACTGACAGATTTTAAACCATTTTATTTCTGTTGCCGTGTGTTGATTAGCATTGGTGGCCATCTTGATTTGTGTTGACTCCAAAAGTTAATCAGTTGCACATGTACAGCACATCCAGTGATTACTTTCTGAAAGTTTCATTAAATCCATCCAGAGGTTAATGAGATATTTTGCTAGCAGACAAACAGGGATGACACCAACAGTTAATGTTAAAGTTTTAAGCAAATATTTTTGTACAATCAGTAGCACTTTGGAGTATATATTGTGGATGACTCTCAACTACAATCTCACCATATTTTAGCAATCCTACTGAGTTACAGCCACTTTTGTGTTTCGAAAATCAGCTAGCTGTGGCAGCCATCTTGGTTTGGTCCAAAAAATGATCAGTTGTAGACATACATACATCTAACAATGAGATGTATCACACAACCACCATTTTGGGCATTAAAAAATAACTCTACATGGGGATTTTAACAATGTCAACTATTGTCCTAAATGTTTAGCTGTGTGTTACTTCAAATTGCACTTTCACAAGAACAGCAAAACAGAAAAAAAATCATTTTGAAGGTTTGTGTTTATGGCACCTCAGTTTTTCTGAGATGATGGAATCTAGTAAGTTATTTGTTAGGAATATTTACACTGGAGAGGACTGCAATAAGTTCTAAGCATCAGGGAGTTTTGGACACAACTTCACCTTGGTTATTATGGAAGTTGTTTTAGTGAGAAGTAATTCAGCAACAGGGGCCAACATAATGAAATATGATTTCATTCTCTATTGCTGCTCTAACAGACAGCTCGTTCTTAGAGCCTGAGAGGTAGCTGTCACTCATTCAAATGGAAGAGTGTTTGTGTTGTGATTTTGTTTTTGAGAGAAAGCAAATAGGACCATCTGACAGTCTGCACAATAAACTAAGTTCTTCTACAATATGTCTATGGATCCATTTGATGGGATTTGGCTTCTCGTGATGTGGCATGTGGCTGCCATGGCAACTTCTGTAGTTGCTCTGCTACTCACTGAAATTGAGTGGCTGAGATTAGCTGCTCAAATTCTCTTAGATGAGCAGAAAGCAGCTGTAATTGGCTGCCGCACGAAATCTGAAGAAAGCAAGGTGGACTCTGTTCTCAGTGACCAGCCCAAAGGTCAGCGTACTGACTGAATGTGTGTATTTTGTTGTATGTCCATCTTCATGAGGACCAAATTGACCTTTAGACTCAGAGTGAGGACATATTTGAAAATTAGGACTAACCTCTTGGAGAGTGTTACTGTTCTTTAGCTCTGAAATGTGAGCTTTTTCAGATTAACTGGTGACATTTTTACAGGATGACCCTGTTAGCTACAAATATGGAGGCAGTCTGGTACTTTCATCCAAATTGAGGTGGGCTTTTTGCAAAAACTATTATAAATTAAAATTCAGATTATACTTAATGCTAAGATATCAAATAATATCTCTACATCAATTCAAAACTGATTGAAAAAGCTACTGTAAATTATACAAATCGTGTATTAGATGTAGAAAGTGTCCGCTGTTCAGCTGATGTACTTATCTGCATCTCCATCAGAAACTGCAATGAACATTTGGAGACATTTTTTCTGCTTCCAGATGGATTTCAGGTTGAATACAAATGGATGAGACCAAAAGGTCTTCAAAGGTCAGCTCTCCCTTTTAAATGATGATGCCATTTGATCTCTCTGCCCCTCCTTGCAGCTTTCCTGTGTCATAATAACTGCAGCAAATATATTCTTTCCTTAACACTTCTTAACACAGGAACTGACAGAAGAAGATTTAAAAGATTTATTGACATTATATACAATAAATGAATGTTGATCTTAGGTGGTCCAGTCAGATGTGATGTTTGCTGAAAAAGGATTGTTGGTGAATACAATACAATTTTATTTATAAAGGACTATAAAACATTGCTGACCAAAGTGCTGTCCAACAACAAACAATAACATGGTATGCTGGGGTAGATACTCAGTCATCCAGGACATGACAAATGCAAAAAAAGCAAAATATTCGGAAAAAACAACTGGACTTCAGTTCTCGAGTTGAAGCTCCTCAGGGAAAGGCTCGGCCGCGCACAAACACCTCAAGGACTCGGTTCTGAGGGCTGAGATGTTTACATTTTGCTCTGAAGTGGTTCGAGAGTGAAGGAACGTCGTTCATGTCAAACAGGAAATAACAACTTTGAGCAGACGGGGGTGGAGGCCTCAGATTTCAGCGTTCCAAAAGCTTTCTGTGACCCGGGTCTCAGAGCAGAGATTTTCCGACCCCCTTATTTGCATTTCACACACATGCGCACCACAGACGGCTGCAGTGCGTTGATGTTCTGCAAAAACAAAACAAAACAAAAAAACCCCCAACAGATCGACAGCAGCAATGACAGCAGATAGCAGAGAGCTGCTGGTGCTTGCTCACAGCGACCCGACCTCCCTGCAGGTCCAAACAAACGTTCCTGTTCTTTCACCGTTTTGGTTGGGACTGTTTCCGCGCTCGCCTCGTTGAAAGGCTGGCATCAGTGTTGCCAGATACACGATAATTACTAACTCCTGCGGCAGACGAGCCCTGACTGACTGGGTTATTCGCTGCAGGAAGAAACGTACGGACAGTGTTGGCTTTGGTGGATTTTTTTTTTTTTAACGAGGAAGAAACATTTAGGGGGAATTTGTCTCTCGTTCGTCGTATCAAGAGGTGCAGACGGAGAGCGCCGCCCTGCTGCACTCACTGGAGAAGAAGAAATCGTTCTTTACGCACTGTTTCCTGTCCGGGTGCCTAACTCCACCGGTCACCATGCGAGGGGCAGGGGACACCCTGGACAGGTCCCAGGACACCCCGGACAGGTCCCAGGACACCCTNAAACTACACTTCTATTCTGTAGTTGAAAATGTTTCTTTTATCAAATCAAAAAAAAATGGTGAATTAACTTTTGTAATACATCCAGAGGTTGAAATAAAGTTTGCAATGACTTGTCTTTGTTGTTCTTTCAGGTTTCTAGGAGAAGTCAAGAGGATCTAAGAGTAAGTCCAAAAGGAGCATTGGAGAGTAGGTTTAACCCTCCTGTGGCCTTCATGTCAAATTGGTCCGAAGTAACAAGGGCTTTTCTACCTTTCTTCAGCTTTCTCTTTTGAGGGCTTTAGAAGGGTTAACAACTAAGTTCTTCTAGCGGTTGAGTAGATTTTGTCTCAGAGAAACATGTCACAGTATTGAACATGAGTGAGACCAAAAAAATCACCAGACCAGCTGTCATCAGGTTCACAAAGGAGTCACTCCACAATACCACACATGGTTAAGGTGGGTACAGAAAAATAAATAAATAAATACTCAACAGTAATCAATAATCAACAGGAAAAAACAATGTTATAGTTGCCCATGAATGATCACCCATCAGACAGTACAATCCAGTGTCATGCAGAGGTCTGAGAAGGTTTTAAGAAGCAGCAGGACTAATGACTAATTAGACACAACTGAAGAAGGGTGAGTTTGCACCAGGAAGTTAGGAGCAGAGTGAAAACCTAACTCATTGTTCCACTTAGTTTAAATTGGCAACAAAAGCCTGGGACAGACAAGCAGAATCCTCACCTCCTGCCATTCCATCAATAGCACCTCTTTATTACATTTTCAGAAAAAACAGCAAACTACTAAATTAGGATTTTTCTTCTACTAAAACTAAGGAGCTACAGTTCTAGTAAAATGAAAGTCTAACAACATATTAGGCTGTATCACTAAAGGGGACCTATTATGCTTCCTTGCACAAGTCAGGATAGGTCTGTGGGCTATACAAAACATGTTTATTACATTTAATACACAAAATCATTTTTAGATGTTGAGATTTCACCAGTTCTGCCTGTTTTGAGCTCATTTCAGAATGAGCGGTTTTAGGGCTACATCACTACTATGCAAATAAGCTGCTGTTGGCCACAACCCCCAACTCCTCGTCCCGTCTGAAAACATTAAACCTCACTGAAGGATTTAACTCTGTGGATCTGACCCACATTTATATTGTTATTAACTCACAAAAAAAAAATAAAAAAATAAGGCCAGGATCAGCCCGGCCAACGGCAGCAGAGTCATTTTAGTCAGCTCCTCCTCCTCCTCCTCCTCCTCCTCCTCCTCCTCCTCCGAACCCGAAAACTGTCCTTTGGGCTGAAGTGATTGTCCTGACGGCCGCCTGGTTCTCTCTCATTGTTAGGGTTTTTATGTTATTAGCCTTTGTGCTCATGTGTAAAACTGCCTACATGAGACATGAAGGTCAGACGGCGGGCGCCACACCATCTGGCTCTCCCAAACAGCTACGTGTTATTGTTATACTTATGTTTAAACTATGGTCTGGACTGGGTTTGCCCGGCTCAGATCAACCCCTTTTGTCTTCTTCCTTTAATAAAAGAGAAAGCCCAAGTAAGGATGCAGAACTTCCTGGACAGCACGCCGTTAGGAGCTGTTGTGGAATTTCTCCTCTTTGCAAAGGCCTTCACAAAAAGACAACAAGCCTCTCCGGTGTGATTCTTTCTTAGCAGGTTGAATAAATCAAAACCCTGACACTCATTAACACAGTTCTATTGTTAGTTTAGACAAACCTGCTGTGACTTTAACAGAGACGTGTTTCTGGGACAGCTGAGCTGTTCAAACTACAAATTTCTTCTGCAGTATCACAAGGACATTGACATCAGAAATAAAATGAAGCCATGCAGCTCTGTTCTCCATGACTGGGAGAACATGCATGGACACATGTTCTATATTACAGCCAACAACAGAACATTTTCCTTTTCCAGCAGACATTGTTCAGCGGTAACACCAGCAGAACAAATGTGATGGTCTTCTTATAATGAAATGGGTGTAGCTCCACTTGGGTTGCTAGGTAAAGGGTTGGTCATGGCTTGGGGTTGCTAGGTAACAGGGATTGTGATGCAATAACCCCAAGGATCTTTTCCAAGATGGTGCCACGGACGGTCGCCCTGGTGTTTTGGTGCTCTCTGTTTTGTTTGTTTTTGTGTGTTACTAATGTGTCTTCATGCTCCTACACCCGGGAGGAGCTTTTAAACATCAGAACAACAACCCCACTGGACATTACACCAGTTTTTCTTGTACCTGCTGCTGAACTTGTGCACTTTATGGCCAAAAGAGTGAGATGCCGCCGGAGAGGAAAGCGCGCTGGCGCACTCGTGCGCCTCCGCAAACGGGGAGCCTGCACGCCCCTACCTGGAATATTTCTTTCCAATGTTCGCTCACTTTGCAACAAAATGGACGAGATAATGCTGCTAATGAGAAGGAATAGCGACTTCTCCTCATCGTGTGTGCTATGCTTCACGGCGACATGGCTGAACACACAGATCCCAGACCCTGCGCTCCAACTCGCAGGATTCCCGCTCCTCCGCGCGGACAGACAGCGGGAGGTGGAGGAGTCTGCTTCTACATCAACCACACCTGGTGCTCTGATGTAACGGTGATCTCCCAGCACTGCTCCCCTTCTCTAGAATACCTCTTCATTAACTGCAAACCGTTCTACTCTCCACGTGAGTTTTCCTCATTCATTCTAGCCGCTGTATACATCCCACCGAGCGCGGATGCGCATGAGGCTGAGCGAACTCTTGCGGACCAAATTATAAGCGTGGAGCAGACTTTCTCGTGTCCGTAGTTATAATCCTCAGAGACTTTAACAAAGGGAATCTCAGTCATGAACTACGTAAGTACAGACAGTTTATTACATGTCCGACCAGAGAGGGGACCACGTTGGATCACTGCTACACCACAGTGAGCGGTGCTTATCGTGCTGTGCCCCATGCAGCCCTAGGACTCTCAGATCACGTCATGATTCACCTGATTCCCGCGTACAGACAGAGACTAAAGCTTGTGAAGCCTGTAGTGAGGACATGTAAAAAGTGGACCAGTGAAGCTGTGGAGGAGCTGCGCACGTGTTTGGACACCACAGTCTGGGACATGTTCAGAGCTTCTACAGCCAGTTTAGATGAGTACACGGACACCATGACATCTTATATACATTACTGCGAGGACTGCATCATCCCAGCCACGCCACCAGCTTTGCTCCCGGTGTCTCCATCATCCTCTGCAGAGTCCCCAGTGCTTCTGGCGTCCTCTGCAGAGTCCCCAGTGCTGCTCCCCCAGTCTCGTCTGCCCAATGCCTCCCCGGCCTATACAAAGTCTGCAGTGTCTACATGGTCGGTGGTCGATGCTCCTCACCAGGCCGCTTCAGAGGGGGTCGACGCCACCACAGTACCACAGGCGGATCAGTCTGATGCCGCCGCCTCTGCTCCATGGGCGGGTCAGTCCGCCGCCGCCGCCACAGAACCATGGGCGGGTCAGCCTGAAGCCGCCGCCACAGCTCCACCAGCCTTCGTCTCCGTGGGGGTCGGCGACCACGATGCCCCACCAGCCTTCGTCTCCGTGGGGGTCGGCGACCACGATGCCCCACCAGCCTTCGTCTCCGTGGGGGTCGGCGACCACGATGGGCCATCATCCTTCGTCTCTGTGGGGGTTGGCAACCACGACATCCCATCTGCCTGTACCTCAGTGGCAGCTGCTGCAGACATTCCACGGGCGGGTCTATCTGCCGTTGCCGCTGCTACCGCTGCTACCGCTGCTATCGCTGCTACCGCTGCTGTCCTGCCTCACGAAGGGTCCCGGATGACGCCTTTGCCTCGCCCTGCCTAACCACGTCGAGGGTCGACGCCTGGCCCTGCTCAGCCACGTCGAGGGTCGACGCCTGGCTCTGCTCAGCCACGCCGAGGGTCGA
>NC_051435.1:27650285-27654351 GCF_001649575.2 Kryptolebias marmoratus | reverse complement strand
CCCCTCCACCCTCCCGAGTCAGGTATTTTTATGTTTTTTAGGGGACTTCAGGAGCCGTCCCCTTAAGGGGGGGCTCTGTCATAGTTTGGTGTTTTCAGTTTGTTGTTTTGATTGTCTTGTTTCGGTTTGAGTTCTTGTTTCAGTTTTATTTTTCCTGTTCATGTTTGTTGTCATCATTCACCTGTCCTCTGCTCAGTAGTTTTCTGGTTTCCTGTCACACCCATCTCCAGCTGTCTTCACACACCTGTTCCCACTTCTCCTCATCACCCTCTGCTTTAAAACTTGGTCTTGCTCTCCACCTCCCTGCCGATTCATTGTTGGTTGTTGTTTTTGTCCACGGTTCTTCCTTGCCTCGTCTTGCCATATCATATAGGGATTTTTGTAATAGTTAGTTTTGCTGCCACGACAGCTTTTGTTTTCAGTTTTGTTAGTTTAAAAATAAACCTTTTTTATTAACTATGAGTCTGCGGATTGGGTTCGCCACGCTCACACCACTTCATGACAGTTGTTCAAAAATGTGGTATTGATACAATGCTACATTGGCTCAAGTTAAACCACTACACATTTGAATGACGTTATTTGTTTAGTTTGTCACTGTTCTCAACTGAACAATATGTGTTATTACACACATAAGTGTTTAGAGACTGTATCAGCCTTTTGGGAGTTGAGTAAACCTTTGGACTGAAGAGTTGCTCTCATCAGGTGGACTGATACATTTAAGAGGACAACATTTACATCATAATACAGGTGTCGTTCAGTTAAGAAAACGATGACAAACTGAACAAATTGTGTCTTGCAAAAGTGTAGAACTTAAATTTGAGATAATATAGGATTCTATTACATGCTGTATCAATACAACTTATGTACTTAAATAGATTTGCTACAAAATTAGTCTTTTTACCGAAAGAAAAATAGAAGAAATTCTACCTGTTATGCAATATAAAACTAGTAACATCAGACCATTTGTTCCTCTTTAGGTAGCGGGAGTGAAACTGAGTCATCATCGACATTTGTTATCATGGTTTCAGAATGATGATGCAAGCTGAAGGACAGAAAATAAACAGGTTCTTAAGGATGGCTTAGTTTAATGCTTTTTTAATGGTCTATTGTGCTTTTTCCAAATTATTTACACATCTTTAAGAATTTTATCTTTGAAAGTAAGGATTAATATGTTTCTGCCTTTTAGAACAACTACTAAAGTCACTCATTAAATCTGTCTGCTTAAACACTGTTCTTTAAATCTGGGAAATAAATCAGTTATCAGAAGCAGAATGATAGACAACTGAATTTGATTAAACCTGAATTTGATGGTTCTAGTTTACAGGGTTTTTTTTGTTTCTGATGCGTCCTTATAAACTGAGGCATGGAGCTGCATTAGAAGTTCATTTTCCCAGAGAGATTCCTGGTGTTTGGGGATCAGTTACAGCCAGGAACCACGCTGTGATGCACTGCTCCTGCACAAATGCCATGTTTGTATTTCTCTGGAAAGCACTAAAATTTTGTTGGTTCTTTAATCTGCAGCTTGCTCAGCCCCATTTCTCCTGACACATCTCTGTTCACACAGATTTTTCAGATCCTTTAGATGAGAAGGATTCCATTTTTGTTGCTCAAGCAATAATCACTTGATTTGTACTTTTCTTTAATACTTAATAGTCTCTCAGATTGAAACATCAGAGAACCGTGGCTAATGGCTTAAATTAAAGACTGTTCATGCTCAACTGACTGTTTAAGCATGAGTGTATCATCAAAAAAATGTAAGATATTGAATCCGTAATGTTCTTCCAGTTCCACACATTTGAAGTATTTAATTAGTTCATTTTTGTTGTAAAAATGTACATCGTTTAGAATTTCTGCAACTTATTATTACCTAGGCAAAACATAGGGGATCATGTGGTTGGTTGTCTGGGTGTGTGTGTGTGTGTGTGTGTGTGTGTGTGTGTGTGTGTGTGTGTGTGTGTGTGTGTGTGTGTGTGTGTGTGTGTGTGTGTAAGGTAGTGACATAAATATGTCAATAAATGGTGCTCTTGCTCCTTGTGTTCTCTGGAAATGCAGCAGTTCTGCAGTGTATGTCCTAGGAGGTACAACTTAGCTCTAAGGGCTTTTGTTGTTGTTTTAGCCTGCACACAGTTTACTTTTACTGTCTGTAAAGTAAGCAGCATCCCTGGCGACCAGCAATACAACTTACATCCATATGTGCTTGAAACTGTTCATCCAGCTAATTCCTTAGCATGGTGCATTTGTTGAATAACTAAGAGAATGTTTGATTATCAAACTACTGTTTTATTGAGGAGTTTGAATTATGGTCCTGATGCATATTAGTGCCAAATCCATGCTTGGTGTTTGATACAGAGAAGATGGTGCTAGAGGGACCACTGTTATAAGTTTCAGTTTTTAGCATAAGAACATATAATGAAATGTATGTTTGCACTATGGTCTGTTGTGTACCATCTTGGACTTAGAGGGGACAATTTCATATTTTACTTTTCTTGTATTGCTTTATTATTTTGATAATGATTGAATGTTCCTGACAGTTTACTTTTACTGCCTTTAGGGTGTGAGAAGAAGTGTGGCTGGATGAAGTCTAGTGCCTCTGTCTCCACACAGAACACACTTCATCTACACCCAAAACACAACGTAGAGTTCTCAGGGTGTCTTCTACTAGCCGCAGATGCATTGAGGGATACACTGGGTTACATATATATATGCAGTTAATTAATTTACAAGCTCTTGTTAACTTTAGGCTGAAAGTGAAAAAGTATATTAATTTCCGTCTTCTGCCTCCTGTGTTTTTGGACTCTAGAAGAAAGGCAGCTAACACATCCTAAAAAGGCATACACCCCAGATAAACACAAGCATTGCATTTTTCTTTTAAATATTAAAAAAATAGAACTCCTTATGAAGATAAAGGACAACCTTGCACTGTACTAGGTGCCTTCAGACCCTTTTAGAAACAGTTGCTCCCAGCTGTCTTTGGATAATTGGCACTCAGGACTCAGTTTCCCACCCCTGCCTTTTGCCTCATTCCCATTCCTGAAAACTACTTCTGAAACTCGTGTGTCCCCTAAAAGCAGCTCTAACAAGCTCAACAAAAAGTTTTTGTTTTGTCAACTTTCAACTTTGAGAGTTTGAGTCTAGAAACAGTTTCTTTGAATTTCAGTGTACTTGTGTTTGTCCTCTGTTTGATGCAGTTGTTACAACCATAAAATGATTATGACACCAACTCTGATGTGTGGAGGACTTACTTTTCTGTATCAGCTGTCAGATTATTCATGCAATCTCTCCTACAAATTCAGTGTAATGGTGTAGCAGCAGTAGCAGTCATTAATCACTGCAACACAAAATTACACAAAAATGACTCCTGTAGCTGCTAAATGCATAGTGTAACAAGTTAAGGAGAATATGTTGGAATATAATAAGTCCCTTTGGGCTGAAGTGATTGTTGTCTCGACTCTGTACTTCATTAAGACCCTGTTAGTATCTTTTAGATCATCTGAAGTGAATCAGAGGAAAGGAAACATGATATAAATGACTGCAGAGAAAAGAAAAGAAGAAACTAACTCCCTGCTTTATTTGGAGCTCTTTCTCCTAAGAATTTTCCATATTTCCCAGAAATGTGGCCAGTGGCTACATGTTTTTTCATCTATGCCCCATAAAACTCAAACACAATCCATCACTCAGAGGGACACAAAGGAATTTTCATAGAAAAAATTCCTAGCTGATGTATGAAATAAATCTGGACTGGAAGAGATTTGTTAAACAAAAGGAAAACCACATCCTGCTGCGCATTTTTAGCCTCTTATGTTTAAGTTTGTGCCACTTTTGTAAATTTAGTTCAACTCCAAACTATTTACATTAGAACATTAGTACACTGGAAAAAGTGTAGCACAGAGTTGTTCATTCAAGCTAATAACTACCATTGAATACAATGTAAAATAATTGACTTGGTTGTGAAAGTCTATTTTTTTGCATTCTGAGGTGTCAATTTTGATTCAGACTGAATTAATAACACTTCTGAAGGGAAGAAAGCAAATATTTTGGTTCCTCTCAAAACATGCTGAAAGGAAAT
>NC_051435.1:27644128-27650185 GCF_001649575.2 Kryptolebias marmoratus | reverse complement strand
TCCAAAACTAAAATGTAAATAATTTAACTTGGATAAAGGTGAAGAATTAATATTGGGTCAAGTAAAGTAATATGGTTTGAGTCAATATTAAATAGTCATGTTGTACCAAACCACTTTATTTAGATTCTGTGAAGTCAAATATATTAGATGCAACAAATGGACATCAATTTTTTTAATTTAAGCTGGGCCACACTTTTTCCAGTGTATGTAGAAATCTTCAGCAGACAAAATGTGCCATGTCTAATGAGGCCAAAGAACAGGCTTAACTTCATTCTAGTTTCTTTAGGATACATTCTGAATTAAGAGTTACTTTTATTTTAGACCCTGTCTACATTAGTTTGGATAGTTTTAAAATGGATATGTTTTCTTTATCTACATGATTCTGACAAAACCACTGAAATGTGCAGGCCACACCAGTAGGTGGCAAGAACGTCCACATAAACAACATGAAAATAAATAGAAAAAAATTCCCAAAATAATACATTGTGTTTTTGTTGTTGTTTTGCTTGTCACTGTTTAAAATTTCTCCCCAGTTGTTAATTATTTTAACACATAATCAAAGTTTAGTAGTGACTAGATTAGAAAAAACACAAAAAACAAACAAAAAAAAGTAAACCCAGCTTCAGCTTGTTTTGGTTTTACGGCACAAAGTGAGGGGGGTATGTGCAAAATATGCTGCCTTATCATTGTTTCTGGAAAGAGCCATATTTTGGATCCACACAGATCCACTACGGCAGCCCGTGAGGATGTTTACACCACCGTCTGTCAATTATAGACCCCACAGTCCCTGATTATTATCTCTGGGGACTTCAACCATGCATCTCCTTCTTCCACTCTCCCCAACTTCACCCAGTATGTTGACTGCCACACTAGAGACAATAAAACTCTGGATCTGCTGTTTGCCAACACCAAGGAGGCTTACAGCTCATCACCCCTTCCCCAGCTTGGCCACTCAGACCACAACCTGGTCCTTCCTCACCCCACCTACACCCCCATTGTAAAGAGGAAACCCCCCACCAAGAAGGTAATAAGGCTGTGGTCTGAGGACTGTAGTGAGGCCCTGAGATACTGTTTTGAATGTACAGACTGGCAGGAACTCTGCAGGCCTCACAGCGAAGACATTAACGCCCTCACCCACTGCATCACAAACTACAGGATCTTCTGTGTGGAGAACACTGTGCCAACTAAGAAGGTTTGGTGCTTCTCCATCAACAAACCTTGGGTGACCCTTGAGCTGAAGGCCCGGCTGAATGAGAAAAAAAGGGCCTTCAGATCTGGCAACAAAGAGGAACTGAGGAGAGTACAAAAGTGTCATAAACTCAAGAGTTTCTGTCCAGAGAGCGAAACCAAAACCACACACGGAGACGAGGATAACGGTAAGTGCATTTATTTACAGGTGAAGCTATGTACAGTGGTCAGTTTCTGAAGGAGTCTGCAAGAGAAGGAGAACCGGGTGAGTCTCGGGTACAATTCTGTTTCCAAGATGGTCGCAAGGATTACAATGTCTCTTTGTTTGCTTACAGGTCCTAGCGGAGGGTTGCGGCGTCGAGGAGGAGCAGAGCGGTTCCAGTTATTCCAGAAGAGGAGCCAGTTTGCAGCAAGGTAAGTATCCGTGATTATCCAGGTAAGTAGTCCTTCAGATCCGTAGTCGTGGCGTGGCAAAAACCTGAGTCGTAAGCACAAAACAGAGAACGTGATTAGCTTAAGGAGCATGAGTTAGGTTAGACGCTGAGGCAGAGAATCTAACCCAGAAGGTTTGATGCTCCAGCGAAGATCTGATCCCAGCCTGCTGCTTAAGTACCGGCTGGTCTCATTAGTAGGAACTGGAACACCTGTGGAGGAATGATTAATGGCACTGCCCAAAAGGCGGGGCCAAACCCAGATCCTCACAAAAAGGATCTTAAATACAGTATCCGGAGAGGCAAAGAAAGCTTCAGGAGGAAGATGGAGGAGCAGCTCCAACAAAACAAAGTCTGAGAAGTCTGGAGAAACATGAACAAAATCTCTGGCCACTTCAAGGACAATGGAGGAGCCACAGGGCCTGTAGACCGGGAGTGGGCTAATTACCTGAATTTGTTTTTTAATAGATTCGACTCTGGGCCGTTGACCACCTTACCCACCACCCAGCACCCAACTAGCCCCATTTATATGCTGCTCCCCCTCTCTCCTGGTGCAGTAACATCACTGCCTGCACTCTCCTCACCCCTACCCACAATACAACCAGTCCCACCTCCCACTCCAACCCAGCCTCACATCCACCTCACAGCTGATCAGGTGAGAAGTCAGCTCAGGAAACCTAAGATCAGGAAGGCAGCAGGTCCAGATGGTATCAGCCCCAGACTGCTCAGGGACTGTGCAGACCAGATCTGTCAGGTGGTCTTGCACATCTTCAACCTGAGCCTGGAGTCTGGAGAGGGTTCCTGACCTGTGGAAGACTTCCTGCGTGGTTCCAGTACCAAAGATCGCACATCCCAAGGAGCCCAATCACGACTTCTCATCTGATGAAGACCATGGTGAGGCTCATCCTGCATCATATTCACCCTGTGGTGAGCTCAGGGCTGGATCCCCCTCCCCCTCCCCCCAGTTCACCTAACAGCCCGGCACTGGGGTGGAAGACGCTGTAATCTTCCTGCTGCACAAATCTCTCTCTCACCTAGAGCAGGCGAGAAACACTGTGAAACACATGTTCATAGATTACCTCACCAACAGACTACAGCACGTGAGGCTCAATGACTGTGTGTCTGATGTGGTGGTCCGCAGCATGGGGGCACTACAGGGCACAGTCCTCTCCCCCTTCCTGTTCAGTCTGTACACTTCAGACTTCAGGTACAACTTTGACCACTGCCACCTTCAGAAGTTCTCGGATGACACAGCCATCGTTGGATGCATATCAGACGGGAATGATGAAGAATACAGTGGGGGCTGGTGTGAGACCAACGCTCTCCAAATCAACGCCAGCAAAACGAAGGAGATGGTCATTGACCTCAGGAGAAAGTCCCCCCCTACAGCACAGGTGAACATCCAGGGAAAGGACATTGAGACAGTGGACTCTTACAAGTGCCTGGGTGTTCACCTCAACAACAAGCTGGACTGGACTACAAACACAGATGCCCTGTTTAAGAAGGGCCAGAGTCGACTCTACTTACTAAGGAGACTGAGGTCCTTCGGTGTATGCAGAACTGTTAAAGACCTTCTATGACACGGTGGTAGCATCTGCCCTTTTCTATGGAATGGTCTGCTGGGGGGCTGGATGCACTGGAAGGGACAGGAACAGGATCGACCAACTGGTACGGAGGTCAAGCTCTGTACTGGGAAGTTCAGTACCAGCCCGGTACTGAACCTGGTGTCACAAAAAATCACGCCATAAATTGCTAGCAACTAATTGTCAATTGGCATTCACAAGGAAATTTCCAAAATGTCATGAAACGTTCATAGGGGATCCGAAAATCATTGCATAAGTTACAGTCTTGCAGTCTTGTTGCTTGAATTTAGAACATATTCCATGTTTGGGCCTGTCCTGCACCTCTATTTTAATGCATTGGAGACACTTAGGGCTCTGAGGTTGGGAAGGGCCCTGCTTTCTGCAAGCAGTAGGGCCTCGCTGACTCCATTTTAATGCACCTTAGACTTACACAGCTGCACTCATTGCAACATTTCACACTACCACAGACATGCATGCAACACACGAGGGAGGGCATGGGTTGGGCTTGGGGGGCGCTGTCCCCCCCCCATCTTTTGCTCCTGTCCTGGTGCCTGTGTTGGTTCGGTGGGGGCTGGGGTTTCGGGGCTTGCTGGGGGTCTCCGACAGCGTCATTGGGGGCCACTTGCAGGTTGCTGCCCCCTTGGTGTGAGGTTGTTTGTGTGGGTGCTCAGGCCACGTAATAGTGGGTTCCTGCCGGATGGTCTATGGCTCCTAGAGATATCAGCTCAGCTGGGGTCCCAGGGGCTGCACTGGGCTTTGGCGGGTGTCCCTTCCCACTAGACCTCTCTGTAGTATGCTCACTAGGTAGGATGGGTATATGCCCTTTCACCTTGGTCTTTCTGGGTTCCGTCTGCCACGGTGGACTGGTGCCTGCCCAGTGTGTTGGGGGCTCTGGGGGGGCTTCTCCTGCTTGGTGCTGGGTGGTTTTTATGTCAGGGGCTGGTGTGGGTGCCAGGCCGTTGGGGTGTTGGGTCCTGGGCTTGGCTTGCGCAGTGGAAGGTGGTGGCGTGGTTGGGTTGGGGGGGCTGGTGGCCTGTCCCTTTCTCTGTACCTCTTTGTACTGGGGGCTGCTGACCCTGTGCTTCACTGGCGACCTACCTCTGTGAGGATTCCCAGCTGCCTTGGGGTGTTTCCAGGTGTCTGCCTGGGACTGCTGTAGCCCTCTGGGACTGGATCCACTGATCCTTTCTACTCTAAGGTGCTGTAGATCAGAGGTCCCCAACCCCTGGGCCATGAATGGATCATTTGGTACCGGGCTGCACAGAAAGAATAATTAACTTACAGTATTTTTGCTGAGTCAAAAAGCGAAGCTCTCGATTTACCGGTCGACCTATGTTCCTACCCTCTATGGTCACAAGCTTTGGGTAGTGACCGAAAGACTGAGATCGCGAATACAAGCGGCTGAAATGAGTTTTCTCTGCAGGTTGTCTGGGCTCTCCCTTAAAGATAGGGTGAGAAGCTCGGTCATCCGGGAGGGACAGAATAGAGCCACTGCTTCTCCATGTCGAGAGGAGCCAGTTGAGGTGGCTTGGGCATTTGATTAAGATGCCTCCTGGACGCCTCCCTGGTGAGATGTTTCTGGCACGTCCCGCCGGGAGGAGGCCCAGAGGAAGACCCAGGACACGCTGGAGGGACTATGTTTCTCAGCTGGCCTGGGAACGCCTTGGGATTCCCCCGGAGGAGATGGCCCAAGTGGCTGGGGAGAGGGAAGTCTGGGTCTCCCTGCTTAGGCTGCTACCCCCACGACACGACCCCAGATAAGCGGAAGAAGATGGATGGATGGATGGATGGATATTTCCGTTTTTTATTTATTTTCGGAGTCTGAACGACATTTATTTTGAAAAATGACCAGATTCTTTCCACTACATCCTACTATGACTCACTCTTGATGCATATCAAAATGCTTATCTAGGTCACATGATACGTTAACGCTAAAATCAAACCCACAAGCTAGCAAAATGAGTAAAAAACAAACGTCTCTGGAAGCCCTAGATGGGACCGTATCGTTACTGAGAAACAGGCACAGGGCTCCCACTGAGTCGGTGTTACGGTGAGTTGTATTCTTTGTTTACTTTATATTTGTGGTGTATCTTATTTTAAAGGACATGTTTAAACATCGCCATGTTGACCAGAGAATATCAGGGGGAGGAGAGGGTGTTATTCTTTTTGATAACGCAATACCAGGATGCAACTAACTAAATAACTTGGATTTATGTTTATTATGTTTTAAAAAATACCCCCGTTTTCGTGCCAGTCGTATCATTTTATTTTGTTGTATTTATCCACCACACCTTTAAAAGCCGGTCTGTGAAAAAACTGTCTGATAATGAACCGGTCCATGGAGCTAAAACGGTTGGTGTCCGCTGCTGTAGATAACGGGCCTTCTACTGTTCATGGCACTCTTAACTGTGCAACTCTAGGTGACATACTAGCACATATACACATACTGTAAGGATTCAGAGTTTCTGTCCCTGCCCTGCTGGCGGTGCCGAGAACTCTTCCTCCACAGCTGCAGCCGATCACCTTGATGAACAACACCTGTACTTAACCCTCTGGCTGGTTCTAGATCTTCGCTGGAGCATCGCGCCTTATGGGTCAGGATCTCAGCCTTAGACCTCTGTTTTTGAAGCTAACGGCTATGCTAACTAAATAAAACCACTTACCTTTTAACTTTGTCTCTGCGTCTGGTTTCCGGTTCCACTCTTAAGACATAACCTGGATTATGTCACATACATAACAGTATTATTAGTATTATTGCCATTTTTTATTTTTATGTACTATATATATATATATATATGTGTACTATATATATATATATATATATATATATATATATATATATATATATATATATA
>NC_051435.1:27633209-27643902 GCF_001649575.2 Kryptolebias marmoratus | reverse complement strand
CGCCCCATCTCACAATAGTCTTAAAATTGTCACGGGTGTCTTGAACCCTTTTCAATTTTGTCACAGACATGTACTTTCAGACCTGCATGGGAGCTTTTCTCCAACACAAATGATCTCAGGCTAATGGCCAGGTCTACAAACCATCCCAGTAATAAATAACATTTTTTGAAAACCTGTTTTATCTTCTTGGCAAAAGTTTGAATAAATGTGGGGGTGACTCCCAAAGTGGGTACAAAGTGAGTTGTGGCAGTTGTGATGTGGGAGAAGATGGGTAAAAAAAATGTTTTTGCATGGTCCTCCGGCGGGGAGGTGGAGAAGAACACCAGGTTATAAAGCAGAGGGAAATCAGGAGAAGTGGGCACTGGTGAGTGATTACAATTATAAACAGGTGGAGATGGGTGTGACAGGAAACCAGAAACTACTGAGCAGAGGACAGGTGGATAGTGACAAAACAGAACCAAGGTATAAAGAAGACAAAATAATACAAAGACAAGGACAATAAAGCAAAATACAAGAAAAACCTGAATCATAACAGAACCAAAACCCAGACATATGACAGCCAGACACAGCTATGTGTTAGGAAATCACACCATGCTAGCACAACAATGATGAAGTGATGGAGTCATAGCCATGGAATGATGCCAGTGTAGCCTGTGTTCATAATAAATACTGCTAAAACCATCCACGTTCAAGTAACCTTTTTTTTTGCCATAGCAGAATTTTTACCCTGTGTGAGGGGTGAAAAAAATATCTCAGGAAATCCTTTGTCTTAACTGCCTGAACTTTGCAAATATGGATCTGTGTGAATGTAAATCCACTCCAGACCATCAGGCAAACATGACAGTGTAAAGACATGTTGTGGAGGGCCATGGATCATCATCAGCAGCTCAGACACCAGTGTCACTCACCTTAATCTTGTTTGTCAAGCAACTGACAGAGCTGTAATCAGTACCAATAAGATTAAGAGGATCATTTTCAGCTGCTGACCTCAAATCGCACATAAATTATTGCACTGATTAACTCATGCACAGTAGACCCCTTTTCTGAAAATAATTGTTTGTCTCCTGCTGATAAAAACAAAGACTGAAATCCACAGCATGTTTGTTGTGTTCTGAGGTCTACACTGAATGCATTTATGTTGCTGTTGTTACTTCTTGTCACTGGATGGCGTTACTGTGACACAGTGGGGCAGAGGAGCATGCATTAGGACTGCAGAGGAAGAGAAGATGGAAAGCAATTCTGTAATGGCATCTGGTATACTAACATGTTTCTAATGAAGTTTGTGAGTTTTACTGACTGCCTCCTAATTTCATTTATAACTGCCACAACAAAATTGACAATGAAGGATGAGCAGTTCAGTAACAAGTCCACTGTCACTCCTGCCTCATGCTGGTGAGCCTCTACCTTTTCAACATGGCAGAAAATTTTCGATAATTACATGCTTTTTATAAATGCCACTGGAGATTAATAGTCAGATGAAAGACAACGTATCATTTTTCTACACTGCTTAGGATCAGAAGGACACTCTGTTCTACATACTATCAGATCAAGATATAACAATTGATGAAGCTATGACTGCACTGAAAAACATTTTGTCACCATATTTATTGTGTTAGAGTGCAGATACACATTTTGGTGTGTTTAACATGCTAATAAAAACATGAGCCCGTATGTCACCAAGCTCAGAGCTGTTGCTTTGAACCGATGGAAAATGAACTTATCAGAGATCAGCTCATTTCTAACGCTTATCTCAGTACTGTGAAAGATAAGTTACAGCTGGAGAAGGACTTTACACTGGACAACACTCAAACTATCGCTTGTCAAGTGAAAGTAGCAGTTAAAAATGCCACACTGCTTATGTTAGAGAAAAGTGTGTGTTGTTGTCATGCTTATGAGTTGTGTGTGCATACTGAAGTTGTTTTTCTTCTTTAACTTCCTTATATGGTGGTGACAGGAACCTGTGAGGATCTACCGTCTCTGTGAGAATGCAAAGAGATAAGCACACAGAGCGGTCTCTCCCACAGATGCTCCTGTCTCAGTTATTTCCCACAATATTCAGTTCTCTGCTGTACTCCCCCTCCCATTTTGTTTAATAAAAAATGCTGTTCTGAAGCGAAAGCTTCAGAGTGATCAGGGAGCGCCCCGACAAGGTGTTCATGAATCCCTCTCCTTTTGCAAAAGACAGCTAAAAGGCAAATTACTCTCTGAGTGGTTATTTTATGTCATACTAGGGAAAAGATTCCTGACAGCTTTCAGCTGCCACTACAGTCCTGACCACAATAGTTTAGACCATTAATGCAGTAAGGGCTTGTCTTTGAGGGAAAACAGGCAGGATCAGCTGAGACACATTGACCTCCACCCCAAGTTCATTTTAAACAGGCATGTCGTAAAAAGCAATGTCACTGCTTTAGATGTGGATCAGATAAACACCTGGCTAATGATAAAAACTGTCCTACTTCTGATATAAAATACATAAGCTGCAACAAATAGGACATTCCGACAAAGTACAAAAATCACCTGTGGCTGTAGTGAGAAAAGTGGTAGTTCTGGTAATGATGGCTACATCATTTGATAAAATCACATGCGAAGTGAACAATGAAGCACCAAAAGGAAACCCCCAGTCTTGGAGTTAAGTGAAGACACTGGATTTTCTTTATCTAATTTACCAGAAACTGTCTACAAGCAACATTTTGCACAT
This sequence comes from Kryptolebias marmoratus, assembly GCF_001649575.2. Taxonomy (NCBI): domain Eukaryota; kingdom Metazoa; phylum Chordata; class Actinopteri; order Cyprinodontiformes; family Rivulidae; genus Kryptolebias; species Kryptolebias marmoratus. The sequence goes on along the minus strand of NC_051435.1, from coordinate 27,641,204 downwards.
TGCCCACTGAAAGAACCTGCTTGCTTCAAGCAGGCACTATTAAATCAGTCGATGTATCTAAGTGTGTGAATCTTCTACTAGGGGCATGAAAATGCAAGACTTGAGGCTTTGTGTTTGTCTCCATGATCCTAAAGAAGTGTAATAATGGACTTTTTGTGATTAACCAAAGTATGTTGTTATTCATTCACACAACTAGAGGGGGGCTCATGTTCTTGGTCCAGTGTATGGTGTATATGCACAACATAGGGTATGTCTCCCGCTGTGGCTCTGTCGCTCTCTGCCATGTTCTATATAAAGTTTCCTGTCCATTAGATGACGGCTCACGAGGTAGGGGCTTGTCCTGTAACTAAAGGGTTGCCGGTTCAAATCCCCACTCTGTCCGTCTCAGCCATTGTGTCGTTGGGCAAGACACTTCACCTGCCTTGCCTACTGGTGGTGGTCAGAGGGTTTGGTGGCACCAGTGTAATGGCAGCCTCACTTCTGTCAGTCTGTGGCTACAATGTAGCTTACCACCATGAGTGTGTGAATTGGTGAATGACTGACTGTAGTGTAGAGCGCTCTGGCATCCTTGGACTAGATAAAGTGCTATGCAAGTGCTATTAGTGCTCATAAAGAACCAATACAACTTTATGCATTTGGTAATCGTGCAGTGGTTTAAATTTCACAGCCAATTCAGGAAGTCTATGACCCAGCACTCCAGTCCAGATCATCTGACTGCCATTGCTGAAACTCAGTGCTGTTTATGTTAATCACCCTTTTCATCATGTAGAAGCAACCCAACTTTACAGTAATTTAAAACAAAAGTCTGTGTATTCACCATTTTGGATGTAACTGTTAACATGCTTGAGAGACTGATGTCTGTGCATGTAAATGCCAACTAGTGGCCTGGCATGGAAACTACAGTGAGTTGATGTGTTTGCAAATAGACAATCAAGGAGGATGGAGCTGGGCTCTCTGCTTTATCCAGATTGGACAAGACTAGCATTGTTATAATGTATAATTAATATGCTGGCTTTATGTTGTAAATAAAAGTTTCGAAAACTAGATCAGTTTGAAAAACTTGTGTGTTAATAGTAGTGTAGGAATAAATTTTGGATTAGTTTAGTGCTAGAACTTAATGTATGATTGATTTTAGAGATGTAAAATATCAGGTTTCTAAAATTTAAAGTGCTCAAAATTGCAATTGTTTGTCAAAAAAATATGTAGCTGTAGGATTGTACTATAGTAATGAGTAAATGTTCTAGGACAGCATTCCCAACCTTTTTTGCGACAGGGACTGGTTTAATGTCACACAATATTTTCATGGAACAGCTTTTAAGGTGTGGGGGATAAATACAGCAAAATAAATGATACGACCGGCATAAAAATGGGGATATTTTCTAAATATAATAATAAACGTGAATCCACTGTGTATTCGTATGCAACTTTATCAGCAGCGTCCTTGTAACATTGCGCCAATACCATAACATGAGTCACATCCTCTCTGACCCCAACAGTCTCTGGACGCCAGGGTCACCTTTAAAAGTTCTCTTAAAATAAGCTACACTAAAAAAACAAATATAAAATGCATGAAAAATACATCTCACTAAATGAATCCTCTCTATCAATTGTGTCTCAATGTCCTCTGCTATGTCCTCAATGTGCCGATGACAGTGCTAGCCAAAAGAGGCACCTGTGCTATCTTGTTAACTGCAGCCTCTCCTACAATTTCACAGCAAATGTATTTAATGGCAAGAGGGATCAATTCTTCATCGGTAGTGAATGGCTTCTTAGCTTTAGCAATATGGTTAGCCATCAAGCATGATGCTCTCAGTAACAGGAAGCCTTGATTTCACATGGACAGTGCCTGCAGAGCCATTGTATCATGTACTGGAGAGTGTCAGCTTAACACTTGGGTAGTTCCGCCTCATTGCTATCCCTGGTGTTGCTAAATATAGTGTTATGTAGGTCATCCAACCTAGTTAGACAGGCACTGGAACCAGTAAAGCCTAACTTCAAGTCAGGCCAAGTCAAATTTATTTATATAGCACTTTTTAGCAACAAGGCAATTCAAAGTGCTTTACAACATGAAAACAAAAGTACAGAGTCATCGTAAAAACACACACAACAATATAACAAGCTAATCTAAAACTAATCTAAATCTAAAACATGAGCTAAGATAATATAAATAAGACACAAAAGTATGGGGAAAAATTATCTAAAATAAGTCATACTAAGTCATACTAAAGATAAACTGAGGAAAACCAAACTAAGATAATAATAAAACTAAAAGAGGGTTTAAAAACCTCAGCTGAACAGATCAGACATGATAAAAGCTAAGATAAACTAAAGGTACTGGAAGGTTAACTAAGAGTACCAAAAGCCAGCTAAGAGTTAAAAACATTTTAATAAAAGGCCAAAAATGATATAAGTTAAGATAAACTAAACTGAAGGTACCGGGAGGCTAACTAAGAGTACCGAAGGCCAGCTAAGAGTTATAAACATTTTAATAAATGGCCAACTAAAAGTGTGAGTGTATCAAAAAAAAGAGGCCTGTATAGGCCTTCCAAGGCTGACTCAGTGGAGCTAGATTCATATATCAAAATTTTTTTGAGGTCAGGCTGACGCCATAATTTCAAAGTATCCTTAAGAGTCGTACTGGTACATCTCAATGGCGAATCCAAACAACCAAATTAATGTGGTCATTTCTGCCGGGCCGAGTCAGTAACTTCTCCAAGGTTGATTCCATTTGGCCAGCGAGTTTCAAGGTCCATTCACCTCTGTTCGCAAAGCAACTGAGTCTGAGTGTTTACTGCGCAGCACATTCCTTCACACAGAGCAGGCAGCCTTGATATGGCCTGAACAGCTGCCTTTGTCTTCTGAATTTCACGATATGCCAGGTAACCGTCAAGCCCAAAAAACAGAAATCCTGTAATCAAAAATCTAACTATGTACACGGCTTCAATATCCTTGACCAATGTTATAGATAAACACACACTCTTCCACTTCCCCCAGGAATCCAAGGAATATTCAACTTGAAATGTCCCATCGGGGCAGGAGGGCTCTTCTGTGCCCAGTCTTCTCGTTGAAAAAATTTGATCTATTGGGTTGAGAGACCAGCTGACCAGATCCATTATAAATTAATTCAGAAATTATGCAATGAGAGGCTCCTAAGAAAGAAAGACAATTTAAAAAAATGGGGGAAGAAGAAAAAAGATGTAGCCTATGCCAAGAGCAGAACAAAAGAAAAAACTTTAGCAGTAAAGTATCACATGACTGAGACAAGCAACTTGACATGCACCAAGAATGAGTCATAGATGGATGTAATGGAGAGAATCCAGACATTTTTCAAAATAAAACATTGCTTTGACTCAGATACTAAAAAAAAGAAATAATGTAAGTTATTTATTTTTTCAGTGTGGCCATGTACCAAATGACCCACACACCGGTACTGGTCCATGTCCCTGGGATTGGGGACCTCTGTTCTAGGAGGTCAGATTTATTTGTTTGATATATTACCATTTTGTTTCTAAACTATACAGAGCTTAAGAGAGTCCACTGACAGAGATTATATACCCCACTTCTCGTCAAACTCAAAGTGACAGGTTTATTGTTTATTCCCGGCTTATTGCACCAGGAGTGGCCTTTAAAAGATCACGGATTCTGCGTTGCTACGATTTCAATTATGAGAAAGGAGAACAAAGTCTGTACCAGCTGGAAAAAAAGTGAGAAACTGGGCCCGTTATCTCCTGTCGGAAGGCTGTTATACAATGACTGGGCCGTGCTCAGACTGGCTGTACCATGTCACACCTACCTGCATCAAGGAGAAGAAGAAGAAGATGGATCCTCACCACCATCAGCGAAACGAGCCAGAAGGAGGCTTTTTCCAAGCTATGCTGAAATTGTGGAGAAAAAGATTCTCTTCAGTGCAAGTCGGGCAGCAAAAGACAGCCTGAGCGGTCGCTGGTATTTTCGGGCGAGCGTGCGAAAGGCTGACCCCTCCAACTTGTTCGTCCTGAAGTCTGTTAATCCGGACTGCTGCGTTTTCAGAACTCTGCTGGTTATTCTGGTGGAGGCGTGGGCAAGGAAAATGGATGAAATTGGTGAGCAAATTTCTGGCCTTTTTTGCAGCTATCGCTGCTGCGCAGACATTATGACGGTGAAAAAACCCCTAATCTTTTAAACGCCGCCTCCCGACGCCGCCTTCCATCCCCTCCCTCAGAAAATGTCTGGTCAATCGAAGCAGACCACTCTGTCAGAATGCTGGGGTGCGTATGACCAGCGTGAATAGCCACTGAGCCCTCCTGCATCGCCAGAAGGATACAACATCGGACCTTACTGCCCCCCTTCTCCGACACCGAATTCTTCTCCATCTTCCTCATCTTCTGCTCCATCACTCACTGAGGTTTTACGGGCATTCGCTCGGGGTTCTTCGAGGAGACCGCTGTCGACCACTGCCGAAGAGGCAGGCACCTCCCAGAGGCACCCTTAATCAAGTTCAGGGGGATGAAATTGACGGATAGGTCTCCTCGCTGCTGGTCAAGACTGTGAAATCAGCTCTGCTTCACCTGTTGAATGTGACCATTTCAAACTATCTGCATGAAATTTGTTACGGCTGTATGATCGACCATCCTAGCCAGCGTCAACACCACTGTCTCAATGTACAAGAGGAGACGGGTTTTTATCAGGACAACTTCCGCGACATTCTTCAGCTCTGACACTTTAACACGAACTGAAAATGAAAAATCAGATTCACAACATCTTTGAGGTGTACGAGACCGCTGACTCTGAGCAGCTAAAAGAACTAAAGGCAGTTGCAGACTGCTTTGAATCCTCAGAGATTGTTTAAAAATATTAGACTTTTTTTAAAAACGTTTGAAAGTGTTAGACCGTTTTTTTGAAAATGTTTTTAACTAAGCATATCCCATTTTATCTTTGCATGTTTGTATATTTTTAAAAGTCAAATAAAAGTCAAATGGCTGTGGTGAACATTCGGGGACAGTTTGGTGACATAATTAGCTTAAGATATAATACCGTTCATTACGTACCTGTTTTAAAAAGCTACATAAAAAATATCAACATTCAGATTAAAACTGACCAAAACCGGTGCATGGATTTTATTTACGGAAAGACGATTGTAAAACTTCACTTCAAACCGGCTACCTCTCTCAAAACTCTTTAAAACATGGCTTACTTATCGCACAGAAATGATCCCGACAGATTTGTACACTATTATGTAAACCAAGCTGGAGGTACTCTGCCCAGTTTTTACGGAGCACCTGTGATGTACGGACGTGGAATCGGTTCGCTGTTTTCCAAATTATTCCGCTTCGTATCTCCCTTGGTTAAAAAAGGATTCGCAAACGCTAAGCCTCACCTGAAAATGGCTGCCTCAAAGATTGCTTCGGACGTCATCGGAAAAGCCGTCTCCAAAATGACCAGTTCTCCCGAGAGTTAGGAGGGTTCAGGAATTATGATCCTCTCAAAAAGGCAGCGGAAAAGACCACCGGGTTCACGTTTGTGGACTGTTCAAAAACAAGAGTTGAAGAAAAAAAAGAAATCAGTCTCCAAAGGCATGACACTCTAAGAAATCAGTTTAGCGCCGGGCTCTTCTACACAGGGCTAAATATTCCACATCGAAATGGCGGAAATTGAAAGGGCTGAGGTCCCTCCTTCCTGTGAAAGCCTCATGATGAACGAGGCCCAAGACGACGTATTTCAGGATACAAATCTTTCAGGAATAGAGTATGTTTTCACGTTCAAGCGTGACAGAGGGTAAAGAGCGTTTCCTTTAATCAACGCTGCAGCGTGACCCAAACAGACCACTGGAGAGACTGAAACTTTTTTAACAAAAAAGGAGGCTCCTAAAATTCTGGGCAGGTGGCCGTTAAGTCCAGAAGTAAATACCCGAGCGGATCTTTTGTGGCGTCTTCGAAGCTTTTGAGAAAAAACACCTTTTGTGTGGGAAAGATCTGGCGAGCCAAAACACCCACTTTTACCTTGTCCCTTGGATTTTTAAAAAGAACCATGTAATTGCTGTTTAAACTAATCGTGCGGCTGTGTTTCCCCTGGTGAAAGACGTTCTGTGTAAGCATCATAACACTCATATTCTTATGATGTTTGTACTGAGTGAAGATTTTAACCACTTCCAAATTATCAGAGGCTTGAAAAATCACATTGTCTAAAATAACCAAGTGACTTTGATCAGGAGGAAACAAACTTTCGTCTTCGAAAGTGTGGAAAGGCCCGAGGTCCAGACAGCTTGAGTCAACACCTGATGCTCAGTCAAATCCACCCGCTTGCTTCGTGCTCACGGTGAATCCAGCCTGTTGCTGGGAGGTCTGCGGCCCACACCTTTCACCTACTGTGAACCACCCAGACATCCGACAAGCCTCAAATTACCATGACAGACTTGTCAGACTACCAGATGAGTAGGATTTAAAATAAAAGAAAAACAACGATGCAACTTGACCGATTGACTCGCGGCTCCAGACGGTGAATCACCCCCCAAGAAGGCTGCAGGCGTCCCCCACCCAGGGGACCCCAACTCCCCAAAAATGACTAGCTTTGCTTAGACTAGCCCAAAAGACTGCCTCCCTCCTCCTGTGACAGAGTTTTATTAAACATCCCTTCATGATTATGCAAAACAACTTTTAGCTACCTCCTTCTTCATTATTTGAATAAAGAATGGACTTAAAACACACCTTCTACTGATGATTATGCATAACAGGGTAAAGTTACAACACCCTCCCCATCCTTGGTGTTGAGAAAGAAAAAAGAGAAGAGTTAAGCATGAATCATACAAAAGCTTACCAGTTAGAGCGTGTGTCCCAATTCAGCGGCTGCATCCTTCGAAGGCCAGATTTGAAGGCCGATTACGTCACAGCGGCGCGTCGAAGGCTGTCCCAATTTGAAGACTCCTTCAAATGCGGCCCACATATGCGTACTCCTTTTCCCCGATTTGAAGGACGGCTCCGGTGTATCCTTCTCAGCCCATCCTATCCCAAGATGCATTGCGGGTATAACCGGTCTAACTGAAAACTATTTTTACAATGGTGGACGAAGCAAAAGCGGAGTACACTTTTAAATGTAAGTATGTTAAAATCTGGGATTACAAATATCAAAAACCTAAAGCAGTTATGATGATAGGCTTTTGTTATTTGCGTAGACATTTTTTTGTATTATTTTTTTGTCAGAGATCATCAGGACAATAGATGAGCTCGTACAGCGGGTCCCGTAGTTCCTCAACTTTTGTCGCTAAGCTATTTTTTCTCTTTTTTTTTTAGGGACCAAGGAGCAGACCGAAGCTTTCATCAAGCTTCGCTATAAAAACAGCCACCTTTTTACGGGCGCAAAAAACTCTGCCGCTGTGGCATGGAGGTAGAGGAATGAATCCATTTATTCATCTTATGAGTACAGTTTCATTAACTCCATACTGTACATAACCTGTGATCTAAATGAAATACAGCTCCTACTGTGTTGTGCTGTGAAAACTGTAGTTTTTAAATATGGGTTTAAGACATTATTTTCCATGTTTCCCTATTCATTCATTTTTTGTTGATGTTATTAGGATAATTTTGGAGAAGATGGGCCTGCAGGGGAAGGTGACACCTTTGCAGGCAAAAAAAAAAATGGGACAACTTAAAAAAGAAATATAAAGTATGTACATGTGTAATAAAGAATATAATTTTTACATGTGAGGTTTAAAGGAACATGTTTGTTGCTCTTTTTGCAACTGTGATGTCTTATTTCCTCTGTTTAGGACTGCAAATATCCAGGGTCAGGAGAAGGAGTAAGTGGGAAGCCCACTGCTGCGACTTGGCCCTGGTTTGTCCTCATGGATGAGGTTTTAGGACAGAGGCCTTCCACTGCCCCTCCTGTCCTAATTGCCTCCATCACTGAGGACACTCCAGGTCCAAGCGCAGCAGTGGCTGACCAAGAAGAAGACAGGGCTGAGGAGCAAAGAGAGGAAAGGAGACAGGGAAGAAAGAGGCAGCAGGACAGAGAGGATGAATT
>NC_051435.1:27612289-27632950 GCF_001649575.2 Kryptolebias marmoratus | reverse complement strand
AATTGTTGGATTTAATCAGAGAAGATATGAGGCAGCAGAGGGAGGCAGAAGAGAGAAGAGCAAATGAGAATAGGGAGAGAATGGACAGACTTTTTTCAATTCTTGAAAATTTAGCAAATAAATGAATTGGTTGTATTTTTTTTTTGTTCTTGAAAATGTTGTTTTTGTTTTAAATTTCTAAAATAAAGTTGTTACAAAAAAATTGGCAATAATTAATTTTATTAACAGTAAGTTCATTAAAAAAACTGCAGAGCTATTTACAATAAATATTTGCAGGATTAACCTTAATGTCCTCTTCCTGGACCGTTTATTTAAACTTTTATTCACTAAACAGGAAGTCTCTGGCAGTGCTGCTGGATCGGGTGAAGAAGGATCAAAGACATGGTTGGAGTGCTGCAATTGAAACCCACGGCTGATCTTTTCTGGTCGGCGAGTGGAACATCATACAAGGGGTTCTGCTGAGAGTACTTTGGGATGGATCCTCTCACTGTCCACTGCATCGTACATCAACAGGTTTGCAGGGCTGGCTCAATTAACAGCTGCCACATCACTAAGACTTATCCATAAATATGCAAACAGGAGATAATGGATAATCATTACTACAGTACAAAGTGCTGTTTTAAACTACAGGTTTAAATATGGATTACTTGCCTATTAAAAGTAGTCATGGTCCGCTGGTACCTCCTCCAGGGCAGACACCTCAGCAGACAGTTGGTCCCGCCAGAGAGCACCGCTGACTGCTTCCAAACCAGCCTCCCCCTCATCTTCTGCAACATCTTCCTCAGGCTCATCCTCCAGGGCCACAACGTCACCATCACTGAGGCAGATGTTGTGGAGAACGCAGCATGCTGTTATGACCTGCAATGCAGAATAAAGAAAAATATTGTACTTATATGTGTGTGTGTACGAAATGTAGTTGCCACTAGGTGTTCACTTACATGAGGTACAAAGGTGTGGTGCACCTCCAGCGCTTGCAGGAAGATGACCCTGAACCTCGTCTTCATCATTCCAAAAGCACGCTCAATAATAGAGCGTGCCCTGGAATGACGAGTGTTGAAGCCCTGGGCTCCCACACCTTGTAGTGGCCTCTTGTACGGAGTGATGAGGGGGAGTGGACGTTGGAGGCATGGGTACCCTCCATCTGCAAGGATAAAATGCCCTGGAGGAGGGTAGACTGACTGCCTGTACAGTGGGCTGTGGCGGAGCACCCTGGAATCGTGCACCGACCCAGGCCAGCCCACGTACGTGTCAATGAAGCGACCCCGATGGTCACACACTGCCTGGAGGATGATGGAAGGAAACAACTTTCTGTTTCTGTAGCACTGACCATCAGGGCTGCTCAGAGGCTTGATCTGGATGTGGCAGCCATTGATCGCACCTGCTGCTTTCACAAAAGCTCTGTGGCGTGCCAGCCCTGCAAACCCATGGGACACTACCTCCAGGTCCTCTGGGTTTTTAGGGAGGTGGATGACCTGGTGGCAAACGGCCACCACCTCTTCTGTTATATGATGGACGATGCGGTGGACAGTAGAACGAGGCATCCCAAACACTCTTGACACCACCCTGTAGGATGCTCCACTTGCCAGCCAGAAAAGAAACACCAGGGTGTCAATTGCGGCACCCCAACCATGTTGTCGATCCAGATTCAGGAGATTAAGCAACACTGCCAGAGACTCCCTGCTTAATCGGAAATCCGGTCTAGGATCTTCTTCATTAAAAAAACGGTCCAGGACTGGGACACTCAGGTTAATCCTGCAGTATAAGGGTCTGGTCTAGTTAGGGAAATGTAGAGAACAACACAAACATTATTAGTTTAATGGTGTGATTTATTTTTTTTAATAAAATATCAAAGCATTATCACAGTTATGAGGCTTAAGGTAAATATACTTATGTGCAGTGAAAACACTTCTTTCATTTTATTAATGAAATTTTAAAAATGAAGGACCCTGATTTCAACATTTTTACACCTACTTTATGTACCAATGGATCTTATAAAATAAAACTAATATTGGATAGCGTTACGCTGTAATCCAAATTTAAGATACATGTAGATTTTATTTATTGTGCAAAAGTTAATAAAATTAATACATTATAGTGTTGTCTGTCAGTCACTGAAATTATCCATGAAACTAGCTCAAGTTAACAGTTTTTCCTTGAAATTTCCTTAAAAGTTTATAAGTTACCTGGATATGATGGTCTTTCATCAAAATATATAAAAAATGCCGGCGGCGACGATATAATTCTTGCAATTCTTCTAATATTAAAAAAGTGGTAAAAAAAACCTAATAAAATTTCTCTCTCCATTTTCGCTCTTTCCGTTTGCGCACTGTTACGGTTGCTAGGCGACAGGACGTACTCCGAGGTAAATCTGAAGGCTGGACCATCTCAATTCACAACCGCTGACTTCCTGTCTACCCGGTCTTCGAAGATTTGTCGCTAGTCGCTTTGAAAAATGGCCAGACGGATCTGAAAACTCGCTAACTTGGCCCCTATTGTGCTCCAGCCCGTGCGGAAAACATTGCGCTGCACATTGGTTCATGTTCAAAAAAAGGTCGTCTGCGTGTGTATTTTTTTAGCGTGAGAAATACAAAAAGTGGCGTGTGCGCTTCACAAAATGCGTGTGTCTCACGGTCAATGCGTGAAACTTGAGAGCCCTGCTTTTATTCATNGACTAATAAAAGATTGTGANTNANGNTAAGACTTTAAAGTTCACAACGACACAAATAAAGCTGCAGAGAAAAGTCGCAGCGGTGTTAGCCGACATCGATCCGGTGTTACACCGGCTGATGCAGCTGCTGTGATCCACTTGTCAAGCCGTAGGTCTCTGGTTTTAGAATATTTTTTTGGTTTGTTGGTTTGTGTTCTGCAGTCATGTCAACAAAGCATCTTGTCCAGAAAGGAGTTAATGTGCGTCTGGATGCTGAACGCTTTCAGGGAAAGTCCGAAAACAGAATATTGCTCTTGTAAATGTTTAACCACTGCAATAACAATGCACTCACAGTGTATCCTTCAGAGAAATTAACCCATGTAAGAGAAATAAATAATTCCAAGGGTAATATCACTAAAGAGAGCGTTCCTTTCTCAAAGTTTACAAAGTAACTGCCATGTGGGACAAATTATAAAAATGATAATCTGATGTCCCGTTCTCCTGAAGGCAGCATGGAGCTGCGCCGAAAAGAAACACCATTGATACAGTTGCAGTTCGGTGCCGGTTTTAATGTTTTAGGCCACAATATTTTTGCAAGTAGTTCAAAGTTTAAACTGATATTGTTGTGAATCTTTTGTGTAAACTTTACCTTCAAGCAAACGCCCCCCAAAAGAATATCAACGCCCCCTTTTTGAAAATATTGCTGCCAGCGCCCCCCGTCATCCTTTCAACGCCCCCCAGGGGGCGGTACCACCCCCGTTGAGAAACGCTATTCTAAATGAATCCGTCTTAACAGGCATTCCGACGTTGGAGAAAAACACAAGGGGCAGCCGTGAAAAAGCAGCCAAGAAACTCAAAGGCATATTTCTGCCTGCGAATTTCAGCAAATCCATCTACAAAGTATGAGACAAACTGTTTTCCCCAATATTAAGTGCATGCTGAATGGAAATATTTTCAGAATGACGGAACCATTATAACCATTGAATCGAAGCGTTTGAATATGTTTTTCACTACCTCGTGTAGTCAACTGGTGATGGGATGGCTAATGTGTGGGGTTTTAAAAAGTTACTAAGAAAATTTTCATACATGCTGACATGATTGTTATGCAGTTGAACGGGTCAATGTGGGTGTCACCATAAAATTTCTGTCTGAACTTTACACAACCTTATATATCGTTTTTACAGTAGTGGAGAGCTTCTTTTTCAAAGTTGAAGGTTTCTTTGCTAGCCTCTCTGTACCAAGTGTTGAATTTTTCGCGTTCAGAAGGTGACCCAATTTTTCACTGGGTCTTTCATCCACAGGGCAAGGTTGTATGTAACAAAGATGCTCTCCCACGGTTACGTCCAAGTGCTCAGGTAAAGGCTGCACGCAGACGCTGCATTTCAGACGTGGAGACGCGTGAGGTTTTTCGGTTTTCATCATAGCAACACAGTAGTTTTTTTTTACATTTGAGGCAACGTTTAATCAACTGACAGTTGCTGACACGCATTTTAGCTACAGGCCTTTCTACAGGCGCTTTGTGATTCGCCAAACATGTCTGGTTAAGACAAGTTCTGTTGCAGTCTGCACAAAGTATCAGAGCAAAACCTTCTTGAAGACGAGGTTTTGCTGCACACTGCACAAAATCGGTCACATTTGTGAGCGTAGAGGTTTTCGTACGGTATGAAGCAGAAGTTACAGAAATATTTACTCCCTAAAAAGTCCTTAATGTTTTTGATCCCGTAATAGTGATTTTTAAAAAGAAACAAACAGAGGTTTAGTTTGGTCTGAAAATTCGGTTTCAAATTTACAAATTGCTGTATCGTTGCAGCATCTGTAAAACACAACTATTTTTCTGTTTAGAAATTTTTAAAATTTACAAACATTGCTTAAAGATACAGGCGTTTGCTCGCTGAGTCCCGCTATTTGCTGCCAATCTCTGGTGATTTGTAAAGACTGTGCATCTGTAAATTGCCGGATTAGAAGCACAGGCTAAGCTTATGGCAAAACAAAGTTGATAATTTCTGTTGTTAACGACGTACAGATGCCTTCTTTTTTTATTTATCAATTCAGAGTCCAGGGTTTTGTCAGCTCTGCGTTTCACACCGCTGCTTGGATTCTCAACCACCTGAACAGAAAATTCCAAATTCCCATCTGCAGCAATTTCCCCATTTGACTGAATTAATTGGTCTAAAAATTCTTGAAATTGGCTCAGAATATTGTTTGCGTCATTGTCGACGGAGAATGTAATACAGTGACGAGCGTTTTGTCCACATAACTCTAACTGAATTAAATCGTTTCTACCGGTTGGCGAGATTGTTCTGTTAGCCAGGTCTGTAAGAACGCTCATAACTCTAGAGTAAAATTCAGCCAAATCAGGGGTGCTTTCTGAGGCAGGTAATGAAAGTGTGCGTCTGATTTCATGTGTATTAAATTCTTCACGAGTTATTATTTTCGGTGTTTTTGACCTCCCTCTGAAATGGTGGGGAGGAGGCTATCTCCGTGCTGTTCACAATTGTTTGTTGCGGGTGAGTTGGGAATTTCAGCTGAGGAATTAGGCCGGGTCAGCACATGTTCTAAATAATGGAAAAAGTTTTCGGGTTGAGGGTTGTCTGGAGGAATTTGATCAACATTAATTCCTTGAACATCTGCAAGATAGTGTGACACCTGAAAAGCTGCTGGAATTTGGTTTAAATTATTTATGGCTATTTGTAAATTACTTATAGTGGTGGATGACGAGAAACTCTGTTGGTCTGACATGGTAAAAACAAAGAAAGAAAAAAAGACCTTACTTTTCCCAAAGGATCCTAAGGCATACTTTGCTGGTTCTCATAATAGCCAAAAGACAGAAACGTTTAAGTTGTCGCCGGCTGTATGGATCAGGTCTTCTCAGAGGATTACAGACAAGTGCTGCTACTGCCTGGTTGCCAGAACCTGAAAAAAAAGAAATAAATTGTTTAATTCTTAATATTATACGTATATATATATTTGTTTAATTACAAGATTAGTTAAATCTCACCCGATTCATTTCCTGTCAACGTAGACTGGTCACATGATGACGTATGAGGCTCTGTAGAAATAAAGGGAAAAATCAGTTGAACTCGGATGTGCCGTAACAGGAAGGACATGATCAAAACAAGCATCATGGCGCCACGGAGGGAAACTTGAAAATACTACAGAGCTAAACATTTCTTACCACTTTCACTAGGACGGGTAGAAGCTCTCCCACGTCTGCGAGGAACTCTTGTAGAGGCGGTATTCGGCCTCCGTGAACTCCGGGCTTTTTTCCGAGCGCCTTCGCCGGAAACTTCCCCTGCAGATCGATCATTTAATGCCAAAATACAGGCCAGAGCCGGGGCCGGAGCTGTGGGTGGACCCGGGACCTGTAAGGTGGACGAAGCAGCTCCACATTTGGGACCTGAAGCAGAAGCCGGACGCTGCTGCCCTGCTGAAGATGGGCGCTGACCCTGTAAGGCGGTTGAAGCAGTGGGAGTGTTCGTTCTAGCAGCCCCATGTCTGGGATCAGTCGGCTTCGAATTACCAGAGTGAACGGTAAGCTGGTCTACGTTCCTTAAACTTTAAGGTATATACCTGAACAAGTGTCATTCGCTGTAAAGCTTATCCTGTTTTGTTTCTCCTGCTGATATGGAGCAGAGACAGTGTGTGGTGACATGTTTTTTAACACTAAAGTGACACTAATGTTTTGCTTTGTTTTTTAAAACAAAGCAAAACATTATCTTTTATTTCTTATTTATTCCTGGGGTCTGTGTAGTTGGGTTAGGGTTAGTTCTTCAAAGTCAAGATTTGTTTCCCATAATTTACTTAAACTGGTGCATCTGTCCATCCATCACTTTCATGCTACAGAGAAGCTGTTGCAACATTTGACATTTATCACTTTGAAGTCTCACATCAGTTTAGCATATGGTAATTCTTTTACTAAGCTGACTCCCCACAATTTGCATCTGCACCCATCTTGTATTTTTTTTTCTTGTCTGAAATTGCTAGAAGCTTAAAAAAAACTTCCAAAGCCAAATTAAAAATGGTAAAATGTCTTACTTTCTTTTTCCATCAGAAAGGGTTTTTGTTCTTATAGCAAGGCTTTATAAAAGAACCTCAATGCTTTGCCTGCATTTTAATAATCAACTAAGATGCCAGAACGTGTTCATTTAAATTCTGTGAGGATCTGGGTTTGGCTCCGCCTTTTGGGTGGCGCCACTAATCATTCCTCCACAGGTGTTCCAGTTTCCACTGACGAGACCATCCAGTACTTAAGCAGCAGGCTGAGATCAGGTCTTCGCTGGAGCATCGAACCTTCTGGGTTAGATTCTCCGCCTCAGCGTCTAACCTTGACTCATGCTCTTAATGTTATTCACGTTCTCTGTTTGTGCCTACGTCTTAGGTTTTTGCCACGCCACGACTAAGGATCTTAAGGACTACTTACCTGGAATTCTCTGATACTTACCTTGCTAGAACTGGCTCGTCTCCTGGAACAACTGGAACCGCTTCTCCTCTCCTCGGCGCCGCAACTCACCTCTTGGACCTGTAAGCAAACAAAGAGACATTGTAAACCTTGCAACCATCTTGGAATGGATTTGTACCCGAGACTCACCTAGCTTCTCCTTATCTTGCAGACTCCTCCGGGAACCGCCCACTGTATATAGCTTCACTTGTAAATAAACTCACTTACCTTTTATCTCCGTCTCCGTGTGTGGTTTTGGTTTCGCTCTCTGGACAGAAACTCTTGAGTTCATGACAAATTCTTATTGCAAATATGTCCTCTCATGCACCTGAGTTTTATAAGCTAATATGCTGAACAGATGCACCAGTTTATTCCTGATCAAGTTTGTCTTGCAATAATGACTCATTAGAAACTTAGCATCCACCATTACTATGTCTGAATCTGATAGTTACATTTTTCTGCAGGAAACAGAGGGAAACACTTCTGTAGTTCGGCAATGCAGCAAGAAAAAAAGGGTGTTTATTGTTAAAAGTATGAAGAGCAGCTTGAAATGAACTACTTTATTATGATTGCCCACTCTACAGAATTCTATTCTTGTCTGCTTCATATCAAGCTACTGTAAAAAATGCATAAAAACTGTTAAATAATAAATACATACAGCCTGTAAGGTCAATCTGGTTAATCTGATTTAGCTGTTTTTTCCCTCGTATAGCTGGTTTGTGGCCATCAGACTGCATGTGTCTGCATGTGCATTGACACTCATTGTCCCAAGTTTAAAGTAGTTTTGCAAAGACTACAAAATCTGTTGCCCTCCTGACCATCGATGGGCTGCAGCCATTCTTTAAATCTGTCATCTTTCAGACACTTTAACTGGATTTTGCATTTAGCAATTTCTCTGCTTCTCCCATTTTTATGTTTTCCCTCTCACAATTGCACACCGATCGGCTAGAAACAATTAATGAAATGGTTCTTCATGTTGCGCTAATGTACATTATGGCAATAATTCATAAATTCACAGACAAGCGAGTCCAGCTGAACTATTCAAAATCACTCAGCTCATCTTATTTTTCTTCAAAACTTATGACAATTTTTTAATGCCGCTGAGATTCAGATTTAATGCTTTTTAAGCCATTTAATACGGTGGTTGACAGGTGCAAGCACAGATAATGGCTAAATGCACAGCAAATTGTCAAATGCACTGCAAACATATGAATGACATAAACTCAGAAACACCCAAACACAGAAAATAAATGCAAAGAAAAAATGTTGCAAAAGAAAAATGCTACAGAAAATAGACAATTCAGTTTATTTAATTCAGTTCAATTTATTTATATAGCACCAAGTCACAACAAGTCATCTCAGGGCACTGTACAAAAACAAGCACATATATTACCAAAAAACAATTCATAAAGTTATGAATCTTCACTTTTTTGCAGTCTCCCATTCTGAGCAGCACATTGGCAACAGTGGAAAGGAAAAAAACTCCTTTTTAAATGGAAGAAACCTCCAGGAGAACTAGGCTCAGGACGAGCGGCCATCTACTTCAATCGGCTGGGGTTTCAGAAGACAGGAAGGCGAAAAAGACAAACACAGAATTACTGGTCCAGATGTAGTTTCTTTTAAAAGAAAGACAAAGAAAAACATGTTAATATTTGAAACAATTAAAATAGAGCAAGTAAAGACAGCAGCAGTGAGGAAATGTGGTCAATTTGGCCTCCAGCAGTCTAAACCTATAGCAGCATAAATACGGGATAGCTCATAAAACCCAAGTCAACCCTAATTATAGGATTGATCAAAAAGGAAAGTCTTAAGTCTAATCTTTAAAGTAGACAGGGTGTCAGCCTCACGGACAGAAATTGGAAGTTGGTTCCACAAGAGAGGAGCCTGATAACTGAGAGTTCTGCCTCCTGTTCTACTTTTAGAAACTCTAGGAACCACAAGTAAACCTACAGTTTGAGAGTGAAGTGTTCTGTTAGGAAAATATGTAACAATAAAATGTTTAATATAAGATGGAGCTTGGTCATTGAGACCTTTGTATATTAGAAGAAGGATTTTAAATTATATTCTGAATTTGACAGGGAGTCAATGGAGAGAAGCTAAAACTGGAGACAGAAGCAAAAGTAAAAATGCTGCAAATACCAAAAACACTAGCAAACCCCATAAACAGCAACAAATAGGAAAAAAGCTGCAAACTCACTCCACAAAATGGAAGTACACAGACCACCAGGGGGACTTGAGACTGGATATTCGCACTCCTTGGATTCAGCAGTGTTTTCCTGTTGTTTGACCCAGTGCTGGCAGTGAGATGTTGGAAAGCCCACCTCTGTGTTCTCCCTCATTCTAAACACAGTTGTTTGCTTGGGGACCATTAACAAATTACCAAACCAATGACACTTGAAAAACAAAAATGAAATAACGTCCATGTTATGTGAAGTTCTGACTAAGAGTTAATGTTGAATTAATTCACTAGACTGGAGTAATAAGACACACTTAACTGTATCTGATTTTAAAGCATTTTATATTTTTATTAATATATTTTTGAAAAAAATGCTTTATGAAAAAATATTTTGAATTGTTTTTTTTAGACTGGACTGATAAGACAAAACCACCTAATGATGGTATGGACCAAAAGCTTACAGAATAGTTGTTCCGAAACACAATCCGCAGCATGTAACGTGACTGTTACATTGTGTCATCAACAACTCCAAAGCATCATAAAATTGCAGATTGAAATTTGGTAAAAGTCAATCAAAAACAGTGATCTTGTTTTCAAATAAATAAAATACTACAATTACACAAAATGTAAATACATATACACTTTATATGTATTTCTCATGTCCTTGTCTGATTTGCGGAGATTCACCTTCTGACATTAAAACTTATTTTAAAGCTCTTCTAACCTGCACTGGATTTGCAAAGTCTCCCCTCATTTCAGTGTCTCGTACCAAGCGTGGTTGGGATTTTGGAATGATATTCATGTGGAAGGGGTTGGAAGGATTTCAGTCCTAGTTATGTTGAACAGATTGTGGGTGATTTGTGGGGCAGAGTTGCTGTCCTGGGTTCATGATGAGTGCTGTGCCATGGCCGGCCAAGAACGCCGCTGCTGTCCAGTAGTGTACTAGTGGAAATTGAAGAAGAAGCCTTTTTTGAACATAAATAAATACCGGAAGACTTTGTGGGAGTAATGGATATACAACCATACCAGTATGAACCTTTTTGATGTGGACAAAACCAAAGTTTCGCTTAAACAGCATTTTAATCATAAGAAGAGCAGCAGTTCTGCATATAATCTAAATGTTGTGGAATAGAAGGCCTTGTATTTATTCTCCCATGCTTATTTAACATTCAGTTATTATATCTTTATCTGATTTGTGTTTATCACCATTTTATATTTAGCCACCATTTTAAAAGCTTTAACAAGTAGTTGTTTAGTTTATCTGGAAAGAGAGAGATAGGTGGTAGACACCCTGGAATGTGAGCTACGGACGAAGATTGAAGATTGTCTCCTAAATGCATTTGGTTTTATCTTTGTTTTCTCTCTGCTTTTGGTAAAATAAAACTTTAAATTTAAGGTATTGTCTCCTCCATCAACCAACTTGGATGAGGTAAAGACAGAAGAATGCAGGTGAAAATCCTTACCTCAACGACCTGAACTGACGGCTGGATCTCTGGAATCAGAAGAAAACTCTTCAGATTCAGATTCTGATGATCACAAGGACTGTCATGGCCGGCAAAACAACACACATAACGACAGAGTTGGGAATGTGGAACAATGAGAACCAGTTACCCCCAGATCATTGTCATGATATCAGCACACAACACTGCAAGTTAACATAACGACAGCAGGAGAGCACTAACATTGCTAACTTAAAGCTAACCCAATGCTAACAAGATGCTAACTTGTAAAGTAGCGTTTTTGTACTCTCACACCAGAGTAAACTAATCAACAGCAGCCACTGCCGCTCAGGAGGTAAGTACTTCAATAACACACACGTCTTATTTATTTATTTCTTTACTTAGTTTAGTTATTTATTTTAGTTATGTGATGGAAAATCAAAAAAATAATTTTATTACTCAGTGTAGCCACTGTGTTTTGTAGTGTATGTGACTAACTTTTTAACTCTTGAATTTATTTGGTCACCAGATGTTATGGTGAAGTGTTCTGAATGTTCCACAAGTGTGGTGATCTGTGAGTTGACTTCCCGGTGGGCTGTCCTGTTCCCTTGGATTGGCTGAGTTCCTGCACATCTTCCACACCTGCAGAAGATTAGGCTCGTCAAGGAGCTCCAGTACTTAAGGCTGTAGTGGAGACCAGATCAGCGCTGGAGCATTATTTGCCCTTTGGTGAAAATCTCTCAGCTCACTTGTCTTCTGATTTATTATCTGTATGCTTTGCTAAATAGATGCCCTTGTGCTTTTTGTACTCTGTCAGAGTGAGAGTCACCTGAGAAACCAGTCTGGTCTGCATCCTGAGTCCTCTGCGAGCTAAGTACGCCAAGCTACCTACTTGAGCCTGTCTGCCTCTTCTGCTGCTGCAACCTGTGGAGGATTCCCTTGCTGTCCTGACCTCCGGAAACCTGCAAAACGGATTCACCTCGTCCAGGAAAGTGCTCACTTTACCTTCCTCCTCCACGCTGGATCCAGCCTGCCTTCCTGTAAGAGAACCTCACCTGTGAATGCGATTCTCCCTCTCTCAACTATCCAGAAGACCTGTATACTTACCCACGTCCCTTTCTTCCAGATCCCGTTTCCTGTAGTACCCTGCACTGTTTCACTGTAAATAAAACCACTTACCTGTATCCTGGTCTCCTGCGTCTGTCAGTCTCCGAGCAGCTCCTTCTTGACCTTGTTAAAACGTGACAACAAGATCAAATCTTTTTCTGGAACACTTGTTCTAAATGATTTGATAGCTCATGCGTTCTATTTTTGCCATCACTAAAGAGGAGGAGACCATGTCAGAATGACCTGAAAGAGTAAATCCAATGAGTAAAACGCCACAGAGAAGCTGCATAAACAAACCAAGAGAACTTATTACCTGCAGATCACTGCAGTTTAGTGCTGGGCGATATAACGATACATATCGTGGGGACGATAGAAAGTGTCTATCGTGATATATTTTCTTCTATCGTTTCTATCATAATTGTATCAATGATTCATGTAAATATTTCAAAACGTAGGCTACAACGAATGTATTAGTGTTGTCACTTTGCATACATTCAGTTTATATAAGTGATAAATAATAAGAAAAAATAACTATTTTGCGACATGACACTGCTTTACGTGTGGGTTTGCGACATGCTTTACGGCAGGGGCTTTCTGTGCGGCCCGGTGTTTTCACCATATTTTGTGACCCCACCGTGTCGGCATTCAAGTCATAAGTGCTGAAAGATGGAGACGCATGAAATATCAAACTCGGGGTCGCAACAAGTAGAGACAGCTAGCAGGCAGCCCAAGAAGAAAGACTTTTACCAAAACGAGGGGGGACGTCTGTGATTTGGTTCAAGAAGTCCGACACGGAGCAGAAAAAGGTAATATGCTAACTCTGCTATTAGACTGTTTTCTCATCTGACGCCAACACAAACCTCTATCACTTAAAGAAGAAACATGAAAAAGAATATTTAACAATCCAAAAAGTGCAAGGTCAATCAAGTTGTAAAAGAGCCGGGAAAGTTGCAAAAAGGAAAACTATAGCAGGCCGAAGATAATGGAGTCTGTTGTCATTTGATACTGTTACGTCTTAACAGGTACATATATATTGCTGCACTAAAATGCAGCAAATCTCATTTGTGAAAGTTCAGTTAAATGTCACTTCGAAATAAAATTGAAAAAAAGTAAGAAATTAGATTATTTTTTCATATTTTTCAGAGAATAACTGACAACGTACGTAATTGGGGTATATTGTGATATATATCGTTATCATGATATAAAATTATCCATATCGTGATATAGAATTTTTTCCATATCGCCCAGCACTACTGCTGTTGGGTAAAGGGGTGTGTACCATACATCAGGACACTGTAGCAACACTAGCT
This sequence comes from Kryptolebias marmoratus, assembly GCF_001649575.2. Classification (NCBI taxonomy): domain Eukaryota; kingdom Metazoa; phylum Chordata; class Actinopteri; order Cyprinodontiformes; family Rivulidae; genus Kryptolebias; species Kryptolebias marmoratus. The sequence continues at coordinate 27,619,833 of NC_051435.1, read as the reverse complement.
GTCATGGGCTTAGAGCACACTGAGTGATGATTAGCTGTCATTCTAATCAGGGAAAGTAAGGCAGAGAGTAGACAAATGCTTTCCTTGTTTCTCACATGTTTGGTTTCCTTGCACACCTGTCTGTACTTAGTTAATGATCTTGGGTTGTTATTTAGGTGCACTACTATCTCAGTTTAGTTGCCGGGTCCTCACCCTTTCTACGTGTTCATGTATTCAAGATCAAGTAAGTCCTTGAGTTTTTTGCTAATAAAGAGTTTTTGCTTTACCTACTGCACTCTGGTCCTCCTGTTTCCCACGGATCGTGACAGTAGGACCCGGCCACAATGGACCAGGCAGTAGGGATGTTTTGGGACCAGGTGGCAAGGGAGCTTTTTGGTCCTTTCCAGGAATAGTGTCTCTAGTTTCGCGCCACGGTGAGAAGATACTGCGGCGCGAGAATTGGAACCAAGACTGCCCCACCAACTCCTCCGATGATCGAGGAATGTGTTCCGCTCAGGCCCTCGTGGAGGTAACACTCCTTTTCCCTTGGGTTGGAACGCTCCCCAGAATCAAGGCAGGACTCTGCGAGGCCAGAGAAGATGTCTCACGGTAGCGCTCCTGGTGGTGAGCCCCATTCGTCGTTTCACCTGTATCCAGCGAGTCCACGGCTGTACCCAGTGAGTCCGCGGCTGTAACCAGTGAGTCCGTAGCGGTATCCAGTGAGTCCGCGACTGTACCCAGTGAGCTCAGCGAACCAGCAACCGAGCCCGGCAACCAGCGGCCGAGCCCCGCGAACCAGCGTCCTCAGCAGTTCTTTTGTTAAACTTTGGGGTGCCTGTCGGTGGCCTCGCCGACCTCTGGGCGGAGTTCTCCGGGGTGTCCGTCGGTGGCCCGGCCGGCCTCTGGGCGGCGCTCTTCGGCACCTCCGTCAGTGGCTTGGGCAGCCTCCGGATGGTGTGGCCAGGGTTTTTCGGTGCAGTTGGGGTCGAATTGAACTGAAACTATTCAGCCGATTGCAAGGGGGGGTACTGTGAGGATTCTGGTTTTTGCTCTGTTTTGGGTTTTTGTTCTTTCCTTGTTTCTCATATGTTTGGTTTCCTTGCACACCTGTTTGTACTTAGTTAATGATCTTGGGTTGTTATTTAAGTGCACTACTATCTCAGTTTAGTTGTTGGGTCCTCACCCTTTCTATGCGTTCATGTTTTCAAGATCAAATAAGTCCTTGAGTTTTTTTCTAATAAAGAGTTCTCTTCCATATATATTTTTTTTCTTTTGATAAACCTTTGTCATTGTTTTATATTTTTTGTGAGACATGTCAACAATGTTGTTTTGGGTGGAAACATATCCAGCAGTCCAGAATGAAACTGCACTCTGAAAGTGAGTTCATGTAAATTAACAGCTTTTGTAAGTGCAGCGGAAAAGGTAGCTTGCAAAAGTGCATCTTAGTCAGATGCTCCCTGTGTTAAACCTGACCAAGACATAGACACTCAAAGGGAGATTGTCTTTCATTCTTTCCAGACAGTTGGATAAGAGCTTCTGTCAGGCAGAGAGAGAGGCACCGTTTGACAAGTTCCATCCAGAACACAGCCAGGATAAGCACATGAGGCTCTGTGCAGAGCTCAAAGATGTTGCATCCTGTCGATCTGTTCTACTGAAATGTCTCCACAAGGACCTGAAATATGGCTTGTGAAGTTTTTTAAAACTTTTTTTGCATTCTTGTGCACTTGTTAAGTCCTTGACATTAACTGGAAAAGTGAAGAATAAATACAGTTTCACAGAAACCACTTATAAAGCAATCTTTTAACACAATTTAATTAGTCCTTGTCTACATGTGAATGCACTGAAATAGAGTACAGTAAATCTTAGCACATCTCACTTGTCATAGAGCCACTTGAGTTTCTTTATGGAGCTCCACTTAAAAGGTTGGACCAGCCTAGTCTGCATGAACTGCACGTCTGAGTCTTCACCGGCTTCCTCTCTTTCTTTCTTCCTACCTGATGCACACAGTTCTCAGCAAAAATAGGCTAGTCTGATAGGATGCTGTGTTGACATCCTACCATCATCAATACAAGGCTGTTACTTTACATTTTAAAGTAAATTTAAAGGATATATTAATTTTAGACCATTTTACCCAAAGCATGTCATTAAAAAACTGGAAGATCTCAGAGAGCACAAACCTTTGCCAGTACCATAAGCATGGTAAAAAAAAAAAAGTGATTGGTATCATAATGTGGATCAGCCCCAAAATTTAATCCATTGTTTTTGTGAAAACCCCAGCATTTCCTGAACATGTCATCCAAATCTCTTCATTAGTTTTAAATGATCTTGCTAACAGACAGACAAACAAACCAACAGACACAATTGAAAACATAATTTCCTTGGCAGAAAAAAAACCCAAAAGGGTCACATGCAGGGGTGGAAATAAAAATTCTTGTCCACTAGCCATAGTGGCTGGTGGACAAAATCTTTAACCAGCCACTATTTTTTGTTGTGACAAAAAAGTTATTTCATATGATGATGATGATCTAAGTGGGTGGAAGCAGTTGTGGTGCCCTACAAGCTGAACAACACCTCTTTCTGGACACAGCATGGAAATAACTAGATTTTTCTATTTTATTTTAAACCATTAAAAGATGAATATCTGTACATAAAAAATTCAGATAAGTGAAATTTATTTCTGTGGAGTGTTTTTTGAAGTATTTTTTTGTGCTTTTGTAAGTTTTTGTATGTAAGTTGTAATGTTTTTCAGACACTTGCTGCTTTTAATGCATAGATCTATTTGTGCTACCCGCTTATATTTAACAGGTAGGATATTCTGATGAAGGAAGTGATTTTTGTGGTTTTAGAAAGGTTTTTGTCGGGGATATGAATTGTTCCAATGCTATGCTAAGCATAACTCCTAAGCTTCCACTTCAGTATCCGATGATATTTAACATTAACACGAACCGCTATAGTTTTCGGTTTGTAAACATGACGGTAGCAGTTTTTGACGGGTAGCAGCGACCGTTAGACATAGCTGTTTAGCTGTTCTATGGTAGGAAAATCTGACGAGGAAGCACAGATCGTCAGAACACCGGCCATAGGTTAGAACGCACACTGACCGACGTCATGACGTCATTGATTTAGTAAAAAAAAAAAAACGTTTAACTTTCGGTTCTTCCCTCGATTACTCTTGAAAAACAGAAAATAAAATAGCTTCTCATCAAAACACTTAATTGGTGTTAGACTGCATGTAATCTGTAGTGGATCGAGTGCATCATATGGGTTTGCAGTGAACAGTTGTAATATTTTTACGTGTGTTTTCTCCGCCTGAAGTGGTATTTCGCTTTTATCTAACCTCTCATCATGGACAACAAGTCCTGTGAATTTGGAGATATTTGTTCTTTTGTTGCAAAGGTTACCAGGGGGAACCAAATATTTCAGCCGTCTGAAATAATCGGTTCCCCCTCTAAAACACAGGTCAAAAATAATTTACCAACAACTCCTTACTGTGTTTATTCCTCTGTATCATGGTATTATTAACACATTTTATTCCTAAAAGAATTGTTTTTTTGTTTTTTTAATGAGAAATATTTCCCCCTCTAAACAATTCTGTTAATAGATAAGTCATTATTTATTTTAATTATTATTTGTTTTTGTCCAAACATTGTCTATATTGTCCATAACAGAGTCTGTCTGTCTATCTATCACGCTAGCAAAACAGTGGGTTAACTTCGCCAAAACAAGTTGTTTGACCTTTTACGGTCTCCATAGTTCCCTTGCAGCGCGAGCACAGCGCGGCGGTTACAAGCGTTGAACATGAACGCGGGCTTTTTGCCGTGGACGTGGCACGGAGACGCAGGGGTAACTGTATCTGATGGGGGAACCCGCATTTGGCCAGTGGCGGGTGCTAATTTCCACCCCTAGTCACCCCTGGTCACAGACAAGTTTTTAACAAAGGGGGTACCTCTGACCTTGACCTTTGGCCCCATGAAGCTTGAAATCAACAGGTATTATCTTTGACCCATGAGGTGTCCAGCTGTGCATTTTGGCATTCCTACAATACACTGTTGAATAGTTTCAGTTCAATTCAATTTATGTATGTAGCGTCAAGTCACAACAAAAGTCATCTCAGGGCACTGTACAAAAACATTCACATACAATATAAAAGCCAATTAGTAAAAGTATCTATCTATCTGCATTGAATCCTCCAGCAGAACCAGGCAGCCATCTACTTCAGTTGTTTGGGGTTAGAGGACAGAAAAGACAAAGACAAACATAGAATGACTGTTCTGGTTGTCTGTGATGTTGACCTTTGACCCCATGACCTTGAAATCAATCATGATCTCCGTTGACCTAAGAATTGTCCAACTGTGCAGTTTAATTTTCCTCTGTTACATGGTTGGATAGTTAGTTCACAAGGTTGTGACCTTGAAATCAACAGTGATCACCCTTGATCTATGATGTGTCCAACTGTGGAGATTAACATTCCTGTTATACAATTGTAGAGTTAGAGCATGGGCTGATCTGTGACCTTGAACTTTGACCAGATCACTAGCAAAAATTTATCACTTGATCCTTGTACCATGTTTGATGTTTCCTAACAAAATTTCATTAAAATCCATTCATAACTTTTTGAGTAATCTTGCACACAGACGGACAGAGAGGCAAACTACCGAAAACCTAACCTCCATGGTGGATGTAAAACGGTAAGGGTTCCATCTTTACCATATAATTACAGAAGAGACACCATATTGGTACATAGTTATATTATGTCAAGAAACTAGGGTAGTATTTTTCTGGCCCATTTTGAGTGCTGTGCAGTGCTGCAGGACCATCACTGACACATGTCTGACCTGACAGCTGATGCACAGTTAGGGGTAGACAGTAAGTGCTGAACAGTACTCACTGTCACAACTGGCATTCAAATGAGTGTAGAAGCAAGCAGGGGTATATGTCCCATCAATGCATGCATGTCCTTTAGCAAATACTGTTGTTCAGTACAATCTAAGCTATGTTTTGAATAAAACAGCTCAATTGTGGACAGTAGACAATCTAAACTCATAATGTACATCCATGGCGAAAAATTTTGAGACATTTTTTTTACAAAGTTTGCTGCTTCAGTGTTTTTTTTTTTAGATCTATTTGTCAATTGTTTGTAAACTAAAATATAATTATAAGCATGGGTTTCAAAGGCTTTTATTGAAAAAATACATTAGGTTCATGCAAAGAGTCAATATGTGCAGTGTTGCCTGGCCTTTCTTTTTCAAAACTTTTGCAATTCACACTGGCATGCCTTCAATCAACTGTTAGGCCAAATTTGATGGGGTCCCATGCTTGCATAATAATTGCTTGGACTTTCTCAGAATTTTTGAGTATTTGTTTATTCACCTGCCTCTTGAGGACTGATGACAAGTTCTCAATGGGATTAACTTCAGGGAAGATTCCTGAAAATAGACCAAAAATTTCAATGTTTTGTTTCCTGTTTCCACTTAATTATCACTTTTGCATAATATCACAGTGCTCCATCATGCTGGAAGTGCAGATGACACCACGGTGATCGGCCTCATCAAAGACAACGGCGAGGCTGCTTATAGAGAGGAGGTAGATCTTCTTGCTGAGTGGTGCGACATCAACAACCTTCTACTTAACACTGAGAAGACCAAGGAGCTCATTGTGGACTTCAGGAAGGATGCTGATCCACACCCACCCATCTACATCAACGGTACAGCAGTGGAGTGTGTGAATGGCTTCAAGTTCCTGGGAGTTCACGTCTCCGCGGACCTTACCTAGACAACAAGCTCCTCCAAGTTGGTCAAGAAGGCTCATCAACGCCTCTTCCTCTTCAGGATTCTGAAGAAGAACCACCTTGCACTGGACATCCTGGTGAATTTCTACCGCTGCACCATAGAGAGCATTCTGACCACCTGCATTACAGTCTGGTATGGGAACTGCTTCGCTTCAGACCGGAAGGCGTTGCAAAGGGTGGTGAAAGCCACCCAGCACATAGTAGGAGCACCATTCCCTGCTGTAGAGGACATCCATGGGAAGTGTTGTCTCAATAGGGCCGGGAGAATCAAAGACGCCAGTCCTCCTGCCCTCTGGCAGGCGCTACAGGAGCCTCAGCACTAGAACCACCAGACTCCGGAACAGTTTCTTTCCTACAGCTGTTAGACTCCTGAACTCTGCCTCCTGACACTCATTAGTAATTATGGACTGAAGACATACACATGCACACACACACACACACACACACACACACACGCACATTCTGAGTGGAAAGTCCATGGTTATTTCACTGGTTTTGGAACTCTGTTGTGGCTCTTTCTATTCTTGGCATGTAGACAAAATGAAGGCAAAAGAGATGGACCTCGTTCAAAGAATCAAGAATACAACGCTCCTCCATAAAATTAAAAAGATGAATGAAATTGTTAGAGACAACTCTATTGAGCTCTGCCCACAGTCTTTCAATGCTTTGATTGTGTACAGATAAGCCTGCAATAACACTACGTCTGTTGAGGCCCCTCCTTTCTAACATGTAACGAGCCACAAGTGTGTTTTCCATCCCATGATCACACCTCACTCTTGAAGGTAAACCAAAATTATTCACTCCCATAACAAACAGCGACAATACAGTAGAGGCTCTGTTGTTGTTACAGCACCTGAGATATATAATAGTTCGACTAAAACCATCCACACAGCCGTGAAAAACCATGCGCCATCTCACCAGCTTGTGGTTTCCATCAAAATGCCTGCAAAATGAAAAACATTGCATAGGTTTAACAGAAGAAGTAAAACAACAAAACAATGTAATACATTTAAAGTAGCAAAGACCTTGGTGACCATTACCATAGGATTTAAAACATTTTAAGAAACATAATTATTTTGACTTCTTTTTTATTTCATAACATTTAAATGCCCTTAATATAAAAAGATTAAAAGGTATACACAGACATGAGGTATATTAGTACTATTACACTAGTTTAAAATAATGAATACAATCTAATCAAGAGCAAACCATGGAACTTAAAAAAACAGTTGTAAAATACCCTACGAGCATGGTTAAATAATATATTTTTGATTTGTTGTTACTTTTTTAGACAAGATACAATAAATTATTATAAAAATCAAAATTCATGACTTCATAAAAACTCCTAAGACTTATAGTATCTTCTAGTGAATTTTCTTTTTGAGGAAAATGCATATTTCATTATAGCCTTAGTGAGTAGATACTTTTGTGGGCCTAAGAGAGTCATATAAAAATAAATTTGAAGAAAGCCAGCCAGCAAGGACCGATATTATCTGTACATTAAATGGAACTGTAAAAACAGAATGCTCCGCATGTTAATGTCCTGTGGCAATTAATTTACTTTTGTTTACTTGCATAATGACATGCTTCTCTCCAAAACTAATTTTTTTTTATTTATATTAAATTATTATTGCTATATATTTGTGTCCTTTTTTATGAATCAACTAATCAGTCAAAACTAAACCACAAAGCAAAAATAAATAGCTGATTTCCTTCATACAGACTAAAATTGAAAACTATCTGGCAATATTTTATTTTTAAGATGGAGTAATATATA
>NC_051435.1:27601293-27603028 GCF_001649575.2 Kryptolebias marmoratus | reverse complement strand
GCTGTCTGTGTCTGTAGAGAGTCCGGCGATCAATACCAAAGGCAGATGCCATCTGCTGCCAGTTCATTCCAATGGAAATGCAATGAGAAATTTGCAATGATGTGATGTCGTATTGAGGGCGGCCTGGACAACCACTCCTTCATGTAGGGGGAATCAGACATCTAGGAGTTGATTCAGAAGATCTTTGCATAGCATTATATTCTTCCAAAACTGATTTAAAACAGCTATACAGTTCTTCAATCATTATTCTATATACATGGTCTCTTGTCTCACTAAACTCTGTCAGTGACAGGATTATAGATAAAGTCTGACTGTACCCCGAAAGATCTCTATAAAGCCTGTTCTGGTTATGTGTGCCATATGTTCTTTCACTTTGAATTGAGTCTATGCATTGTAGAGCATCCCTATAAAATTGTTGAACATCACCTTCACTGATTCCAAATGTAAATAAAGATAGTAAACACAGCTGTAGCTGCACAACTAAGAAGACTGCAAGCTTCATTAAGACTGTATGTCTGCAGCTCAAATAAGTTAAAATAGCTGTTTTGCGCTTTAAATCTTATGTTTAGCTCCGCCAGAAGAAATTCTTGAAGCAGGAAAAAAACTCCTGTGGTACAAAGGGTGAGAAGGAGAGAGATGGAAAGAAAGTCAGTTTCAATAACTTTACAAATTACATATAACAGGGTCTGAGACACAAGGAAAGTAGAAACTGTACTTAACAGGTGACAAACCCCAATATCACAACAAGATACTAAACTTGTTATGCAGAGCATGACGTTTGAATTAGAATGAAGACAACACTGTAATGCAGACCATGTTAAACATGTAGACCAGGAATCTTGAAACACAGCCCTCTAGGGAAAGTGTCCTTCGAGACACATGCGTGTTGAAGCCAAGGCACATCTACCAGTTAGGTATAAGCCAGTTAATGGGGCCATTAGAAGGACGGTAGAGAGCTTGGATGCTTGTTGTGGAGATGATTCAACCATATAAATATTGTGCATTGGACAAGGGACAAGTTGTGGGACATGGTCTTAGAAAACTGGAATTGAGGACCCCTGCTTATAGACAGTGCCATTATCTATGTGATGCCAATTATCAAGGCAAAGTCTACTACATTCCCTATTAAGGAACAACATATAAAAGGGAGTCATCTGTGCTGACAATCTAAATGAATAATAACGATTACAAACAAACAATATTACCTTCTTTTTTGGGTACAAGACCAAGGTCCGAAAGACTGTTGGACTTGATAACGCGGGGGTCTAGGAACCCCGGAGCTCGGTCCTGCCATGAAACAGGGGAGGAAGTGAGGAATAGGATATGAGGTGGCGGTGGTGAGGCGAGTGAATAAAGATTACAGAATTTATTTTTAAAACTATATCTGTACCGCTTCAACAACAACAAAGTAATAATAAAAGCAATTGTTTACCTTGATAATCTGGTGGCACCGGCACCGCAGAACTTTCTCTGGCCGCTCCGGAACGGAACAGAGACGACAGTTCTGAATCCACTGTACCACTGCAGGCAGTCGTTGAATCGTTTAATGTCCCTGTCAAAGTACTGGTTGCCTCCGGAGAAGATAGAATGGTGTTTAAAATGGCAGCTGCCTGACCTATTCTCTCTCGTTTTGAACTAGAGTTAGCCATGTTTGGTATAGCAAACTCTTTCTTCTTCGGCACTTGTTGGCGCCGGTTAATAATTCCTGTAATGCTGGCACCTAGTGGACATAAAG